>NW_004754924.1:135570-165869 GCF_000188695.1 Salpingoeca rosetta | reverse complement strand
GTGTCAGTACTATCCACTGGACGCACATGAAGACTACTAGCTGTAGCTTAGATCAGTCTGAATGCAAGTCCTGCGCGATGTCTGGATTCCTGCCTGCTCTCGTCGTTCCGTATTGAGACGTCGTATCCACAGGGGCACTTAGCGTAGCTACTACATTGCTCTCATTTCTCATTCTCATTACTGTTGCTAGTCATGTGCTTCGTGAGATGATTTAGTACACTCCATACCACTCCATTAAGCCCCCGAGGCGATACTCTATCTTTCTCTACACCTACCTTATCCGCTTATAATACTCCGTTCATATATATACATCCTACTGAACACACGCACGCGGGCACGCTCGCACGCGCACACACACAAACACACACACACATACACACACACACACACACACACACACTCACACACACACACACACACACACACACACACACACACACACACACACACACACGCACACACACACGTACGCACACACACACACACACACACACACGTACGCACACAAGAAGACCTACCTCTGCTGCGTCGTCTACGGAGATGAGCTCACGCACGTCCACCGCCACATCATAATCAAAGTGTTCAGCAGCTGTGGCAGGATCAAAGTGTGAGGGGTGGGTGCGCGCCAGCGTGCACGATAACATCAAGGTGCACGGTGGAGGGTACGAAGCAGGCAGATGTTGATGGCATGAACATCATCCCACCTGGGTCGAGGTTGACCACGTGGCATGGTCGCTTGATGTTCTGGCAGTGGGAGTAGATGGTGCTGCAGTACGTCGACTGCACGCAGCACACACACATACAGTGACATGTGAGAAGCAGCAGCGCAAGCGTGACCAACACACACACACACATGTGAGAAGTAGCAGCGCAAGCGTGGCCAACACACACACACACACACACACACACACACACACAGACAGACAGACAGACAGACAGACACACACACACACACACACACACACACACACACACACACACACACACACATACACATGGACCAACCTTGCCTGACCCTGCGGGTCCAACAACAAGCTGTGCGTAGCGCATGATGATGCCCAAGCCCGTGCAAGAGTGAGAGGCCAAGAGCTGTGGAGAGGTAAGAGATTGTGCTCGTGGAAGCGACGCGTGTGTGTGCCTGCGAGCGAGCACGTTGACAATCGTTTGGAATGGAAGACTCAGCAGCAGCAGCGGAAAAAATGCGCATTGACAGACGACAACGACAACAACAACAACCCACTTATTCCACTTCCACTGTCACTCACGCTCCCGCACACCCCTCGCCATGTCTGTGGAGATACGGCCGTACAGGGATGAGAACGACCTGCCAGCCATCCAAAAGCTGATGGCAGCACACTTGTCGGAGCCGTACTCCATCTACACATACCGCTACTTCCTCGTCACTTGGGGCAAGCTGTCGCATGTGGTCAGTCCCTGTCCTTTTGTTTGTTCACTGGCTCCATCCACCCGTACACTGCTTGCAAGCTCTGCCAGCGCTCACCAGCTCGGTGTGAACCCGCCCATCTACGCACGCAACGCTGACACATACGCACCCGCCCACATTCACACACGCAGGCTGTAGTAGAGGGCGAGGTTGTCGGTGCTGTCATCTGTAGATTGGCACGGCACAAGCGTGGGCCGCTCCGTGGGTACATCGGCATGCTTGCAGTGTCCGAAGATCATCGCAAGAAGGGCATCGGTGTGTGTGTGTGTGTGTGTGTGTGTGTGTGTGTGTGTGTGTGTGTGTGTGTGTGCGTGTGTGTGTGTGCGCGCGCGTGTGTGTGTGTGTGTGTGTGTGTGTGAGTGAGTGTGTGTGTGAGTGACTGAGTGCGTGTGTGTGTGAGTGACTGAGTGAGTGTGTGTGTGAGTGACTGAGTGCGTGAGAGAGCGTGAGCATGTATGAGTATGGACAGCTGTTTGTGTTTGCCTCTGAACCACTCATCATCCAATATCTAATGTACGATTCACTTGCGTACGTGACAGGTACCATGCTGGTCAAGGCAAGCGTGGAGGCAATGAAGGAGGCTGGCGCAGACGAGGTCGGGAATTATCCTCAGCCAATGCCTCCTCTTCCCTCGCATCACCTACACCTGACCACTGCATCTGACTGCTACCAATCCCTGCTCAACCAACTCACACACACACATACACATACACATGCATACACATACACACACATACACACGCACGCACTGGCTGTCCATTGCGTAGATTGTGCTCGAGGCAGAGACGAGCAACCTGGGTGCGCTGCGTATCTACGAGTCCCTAGGCTTCCTGCGAGACAAGTTGTTGGAACGATACTACCTCAGTGGCGTCAGTGCATGGCGACTCAAGCTCTGGCTCAAGTAGTACCATGACATGACCTTACAGTCACCGCAGCCACCAGTTACAACGGCCTGTCTGACCATCACCGCTACCGCCGCCATCTGCCCTTCCTCAGCCATCGCCCATCACCTCTGCTGAAGTCTCTCTTCCACTATTCCTCTCACCATGTGCAGTACACCCCCCACCTCTTCTCTTTCTCTCCTCCCTCGCGCGTGCTTTGGTGCGTCTATCGTGCCGTGGTAGTGATGACCGTCTTTGTACATATACTCTCTCGCTATGAACAGCAACAGCAGCCATGCCTCATCTATCAACAAAGGGACAGAATGTGGTGCACCGTGTGTGTGTGTGTGTGTGTGTGTGTGTGTGTGTGTGTGTGTGTGTGTGTGTGTGTGTGTGTGTGTGTGTGTGTGTGTGTGTGTGTGTGTGTGTGTGTGTGTGTGTGTGTGTGTGTGTGTGTGTGTGTTTGCATATGCGGACGCAAACACACGCTCGCGTCGTGCACCTCAGGCCAAGAGACGGTGTTGTGGAACCGTTATGGAAATAAACCGTTGCAGCTCTGCGTCAACCAAGTCGCCAACCCTGATGATGATAGTGGTGATGATGATGATGCGAAAGCAAAAGGAGGAGAGAAAGGCAGTGGCGTGGCATAGTGCCGGGTGTGAGAGGGCAGTGCAGTGCAGTTCGAACAAACACAACAGCAACAGCAACAGCAATACACTGACATTCGTGACAGCGGCACAAGAGACAAAGTCGGCATTTGTCTTTCTCCCTCCTTCTCTTCACCTGCTGTGTAGCCGCTGCTGCTGCAAGGATCCATCTCCGCTGTCCAGCATGGCGACACCGCGCGCAACCTGCGCAGATGCACGCGGTCGTGTGAAAATCGATGGTGTGCACATGTGTGTGTGTGTATGCTTACTCGTGTTGTTGTTGCCGGCAGGGGATTGTTGTGCTGTTGATGCGAGCGTGTTGTGAATCTGTCTCACCGTGTGGAAGGTGCGAAGGCAGACTGGAATCAGAATGGGGAACGCGGCTCCAAACTGGGGTGATGCACCAAGCAAAGCGTCATGTCAGAGGTGACAACCAAAGCAGCAGAGATGCAGGCAGTGGACTGGCACACGCAAACTGTTGATCTAATCAACCGCACACACACACACACACAGAGAGATACACACACACAGACACAGACACACATACACATACATACACACAGCGCACCTTTGCAATACAGGGAAGGATGGACGCGAGAACGGCCGTGGTCTTGGCGTGTGCGGTGGCGGTGGGACCAACAGCAACGCTGCCCACCATCTCCGGTATCATCTCCAGCGCAGCCCGACAGCACTCGCCAAACTCGCCCGTCTGCACACGCCCGCACAGTGCAGCGCACATGCGCAACGCATTCACCTGCGCGCTTGCATCGCCATCCGTAATGTGGCGGTGGAGATAGCGCACGGCAAAGTGAATGGAGGGCACACGCTCCGCCAGCAGCAGCAGTCCTTCGTCAGACACCGCTTGGCCCGAGAGCAGAAGCAGCACGTCTGGGTGGGCGAGAATGCGCTGGTGGACAGTGGTGCACACGGCTGTCTCGTCCATGCCCGTGACGGCGCTCGCAGCATCAAGCAGCACGTGAATGACACCCGCCTCCTGCGCCAACAGCAGATCATCACGCAGTTTCTGCAGCTGTCGCTTTGCCGTTTGCTTCAGTTTCCCTTCAAACTCGCGACCCCGCTGCTCCAACACACCAGGGTTCACCTGCTGCTGCTGCTGCTGCTGCTGCTGCTGCCACTGCGCCACCTTCTCGCGTCGCCGCCGGCTGCTCTGCTCAAGCGCTTCAATCAGCGCTTGTTTCTCCCGCACGTGCACGCGCGTCCACGCCGCCGTCAAGCAGCTATCCAGGATGCTCAGCACGACCTCCAGGCACGGTTTGCTTGCAAGCACGGCCGGGTCCACTTGCAGCACCACAAATACGTCCTCAAGCAACCGCTCAACCGTGACGTGGTGGCGGCGATGGCGGCGATGGTGATGGGAACGCTGGTGCTGACGATGGCTGCTGCTGCTGTTGTTGTTGTTGTTGTTGTTGTTGTTGTTGTTGTTGTTGTTGTTGTTGTTGTTGTTGTTGTTGTTGTTGTTGTTGTTGTTGTGGCCGTGGCTGCTTTGAGGACCCGTAGTTGTGTTCACTGCAGTGGCATGGTGTTCGCCATCGTCGCCATGACCGCCAGCCGTGTCACTGCTGCGGTGGCTGTGTGTTGTGGATGCTCTCTTACTGTGCTGACTGCCGTTACCACCTTCACTGTCGTCGTGGCGTCGCTTGTGTTTGTGTCCATGCGCGTCTGCGTGCGTGTGCACCATCCACGCAGCAATAACGTGTGCCCACAGTTCTGACGGGAGCGCTGCGTCCAGGACGAAAAACGCGTCTCGAACCGCACACGCGTACGAGTGATCACACACGCACGCCGTGTCTGCAACAGCATCCTTAAACTCCCGGACGTGTGCGGGCGTCACCTCGTCCACAGCCAGACTCGACAGCGCCTGCAGCGTGCGCTTGTTGCGTTCAGACGACGCATTCCCGTGCCCAGCAGTCGCTATTGTCATCGCTGCAGCCGTCACGCCATCACCGTGGTTGTGCTGCTGCTCTTCTTCGTCATCCATCGTGTCCATCGCCGTGTCACCGCCACCGCCACCACCGCCACTTGGCTGTTGCCTTTGGTGTTGGTGGTGTTGCTGCTGTGGATGCGCTCCTTCATCTTCGCTCGCTGGTTGGTGATGATCAGTAGTGATGGGGTGGCCACGAGCGTGTGCGTGTGTGCGCGTGTGCGTGTGTGCAACGGATGTGCGGGAGAGGGCGAGCGTTGGGCGGACCCAGCACACGAGGCGAACGAGGGTGCCGTACACGGGGGCAGCAGCCGCCTGTTCGCAAAGAGAGAAAGAGAAGTGGGATGTAATGGGACGGAATGGGGTTGTGAGGGGAGAGGGTTGCAAAGAGAAAGCCGTGATCGGATACACGCAAGGGTGTAAGTTCAGACACAGGGTTACAAAGAGGACAGAGCGAGAGAAGCGCAAACAGACAGACTGACAGAAGATAGACAGGCACGCACAAATACGCATGCACACACATACACACACGCATGCACGCACAAATACACACACACGCATGCACGCACAAATACACACACACGCATGCACGCAAATACACACACACACACACACGCACGGATGCACAGACCGGGTTGTTCCTAACGATGCGCATGAGAGCGGAGAGATTGAGGGAGTCGATGAGCGGTGACGGGTAGGGCGGGGGCGGTGCTGTCGGCGCGCCCTTGAACGGAAACTCAAGCACCTCTGCAGTCAGGCGGCGGTGGCGGCAGAAGGCAAACACAAGCACATACAGCGCTTTGAGCGACCACGCAGCAAGGCCCTCCTGTGGTACCTGAGGCGCGAAACGTGGAGGTGGGGTGGGCCATGTGTGTGCGTGAGTGTGTGTGTGTGTGTGTGCATGCGTGTGTGAGTGTGCGTGTGTGTGTGTGTGCGAGAGAGAGAGAGAGAGAGAGAGAGAGAGAGAGAGAGAGAGTGTGTGTGTGTGTGTGTGTGTGTCTGTCTGTCAAGTGCTATGAGAGAAAATCACCAACACCAACACCAACACCAACACCACCACCAACACCAACACCACCACCACCACCACCACCATCATCATCCCGAGCATCATCGCACCGTGTCCAGTTGCTCGACGGCGGCTGGCTTGAACCCCTTGCAGTCGACAAACCGCTCGTGCTGGCCCGGCCGCTGCTTGAAGCCCGCGTATGTGCACCCGAGCGGCTCAACGCACATCGCCGCGCACGCCTGAAGCCGTGGACATGGGGGAAGGGGGGGGGAGGCAGACGACAAGCGGCGGTGGGACACAAAGGGGGGGGGGAGAGGAAAGTCAGAAAGGAACGGGAGAAGTGGAAGGAAGGAATGGGACAGCGAGGGAAGGAGGGGCGCAGTACACGCTTGCACGTGAACACAGCGACATGCAACTGTCCATTACAAAAAGCACACACACACACACAAGTGTTCATGTGTGCAGGGGACCTTGACGAGGTGGGCCAGTGTTGGGTCGATTGGTTCCGAGGGCGAGAGAACGGCGAGTTGGCGCAGCAGCCAGGGCGTCGGATCAAGGCCGCACCGCACATACACGCGCTTCTGCAGTGGCGTGATAAACAAGGGATGCATGAGCGAGTGCACTTCATACTCGTAACAACATAGCCCCTCCCCCCTCTATCGGGCATGACATCACACACGCACACACGCACCCACACACACACACACACACACACACACACACACACACACGCACGCACACACACACACACACACACACACACACACACACACACACACACACACACACACACACACACACACACACACACACACACACACACACGCACGCACACACACGGACAAGAACAGGCGTGCGGCCGAACCATGACGAGAGCGTGGATGGCGTGGACGGGCGCGGTGTGCGGACCCGCTGCAATGCGCGGTGTCGGGGGGAGCAGCAGTGACAGGCGGGCGAGGTGGTCGGATCGCGACATAAACCGGTCGACAACGGCATCCCGTGCACGGAGCAGAACATCGCCGGGCACCTGAACAGTTGGTTGCGATTGGGTGTGATTGGTGGTGGTGAGCCGAGACCTCGAGGCAGCGGAGGCCGCAGAAGGTGTGAACACACGCTCAAAAAGACGCACACAGGCACACACACACACAACACATGCACACAAATACACATACACACACACCCCTACCCACACCTACCCACCCACAGACAAACAGACAGACACACACACACACTACAACAGCACCTGTGCATCTGTGTCGAGGTCGAGCATAGCGCGAACAAGCTCGTGCACACGGGCGATGCTGCCCTCCGACAGGAAAATCAACAGCAGCACAACCCGCTCACACACGCGACCGCGCTCCTCAACACCGCCCGTCCATCGTGATGATGACGACGATGATGGTGGTGGCTTGTGCTTGTCCGCAGGCACTGATGAAGCGGTTGCGGCATCAGGCGCGCGTGTACGCTGACCACCACCACCACCACCACCACCACGGTGCCGTGTGTGGCGCGGGTCTGGGATGGCGAGGGCGATGCACTGCATGAACTTGTCGTGGATGGCGGTGGCGTCGAGGTGGGAGACGGGGCCACACAGCAGCAGCGCGCCCACACAGCACTCAACCAGCGCACGCGGTGGTGGCCGCCACGACAGTGCTGACGATGACGGTGGTACTGTTGTTGCTGATGATGCTGGTTGCTGCGTGAGGCGGGATGGTGCTGATGGGGTCCTCGACGGCACTTTGGACTGGGGCTGAGACGCTGATGTTGCTGACGACGACGAGGATGATGGCTTTGGTGTCACAGCTACTGTCTCTGTTGCTACTGCTGCTGCTGTTGCTGACCCTCGTGTTGATGCGGATTGGTTGGAAGTTGGGGCCGCGGGTGCGGAGGAGAGCATGTGGTGCACGAGTGTCAGGAACGGCAGCACATCCTCCTGCCAATTCGAAAGAAGAAAGTCAGAAGGTCTGTGGCGTGAGCAACACGCTGTGTGTGTGTGTTTGTGCATGTGTTTGTGCGTTTGCTTGCAGCGGCATAACTCACCCTTGGCATGGTCAGACACGTCGAGTTATACACGATGGCCAGGGATCGCAGAAACACTGAAGCGGGGGGGGGGAACGCGTCAGCATGTGAGTGGGTGCACGTGAACAAGACAACAAGCACCGCAGGGAAACGTGGGTGCACGTGAACAAGACAACAAGCACCGCAGGGAAACGTGGGTGCACGTGAACAAGACAACAAGCACCGCAGGGAAACGTGGGTGCCGTGCAGAAGACGAAACAGGGGCCACACACATCACAAAACCGTTTCCACCACACGTCACGCATACCCATTCACTCTCATGCTCACTCTGATACGCACGAATTTTGTTTTCGGTCGACGCCAAGATGGCCGGATCAGCCATTAGTTCGCGAATGCGCGACTGAAGTGCAAGCACCGGCGCTGTACACACACACACACACACACACACACACACACACACACACACACACACACACACACACACACATACACACACACACACACACATGTGCAGGGGGCAGATTTGTGAGTGACTGAAAAAGAAGAATGCCAATATGCCTGCATCTCATGCGAACATTCACAGATGTGTCGCTGGGGTGCACTCACGTGATTCGGCGCTGCTTCGAAGCCACGACGCAAATCCTGTAAAGTGGGGGCGCACGTGATGCAACCTGCTCACAGGTGACGTGACAATGGAGAGAGTGAGGAGAAAACAAAGGGTATACAGCGGAAATGGATGAGTGGGTGGATAGTTCACCAAATCGAAAGGAGGATATACACGTACACATATGCCCCCCCCACATACACAGACACACCCAACATCACCACCAGCGCATTATGCACTGCAGCTGACTTGATAAGTGCGTCTGATCCTGGCTGGAGGGCGTCTGTGATGAAGGAGAGGAGGAGCGGGGCCAGCAGCCGGTTCTGGAGCAGCACGTGCCTGACGGATGCATGGTCGCATGGTGGATAGGCTGAGTGAGCAAGCTGATGTTGCGCGTAGTTGGTACGGCTCAGCAAAAGCGTGCCGTGCATGCAACACCCGGGGTCATTTTGTGACGCAGCGCACGCAGTTGTAAGGCAACGCTCTGCCCACACAGAGCAGAGAACAGCCACACGGACGCAACAGGCAGCCTGGCAGCAGTCAACTACACCACACAGAACACCATACACGGAGCACCCCATACTGTCACATGGCACGGTGCAACGTACTGGGCCATGACGCTGCTCTCTGGGAAGAGGCGCTGCAGTTGCGTGAGCACATGCGTGGCTTGCTCCTCCTTCATGCCCTGAGTCACGCGGAGGGTGTCGCACACCAGATGGATCACTGCACACGCGCCAGTGTGTGCCGGCATCATCGTGTTAACCCGCAGGTCATGTGCGTGTGAGCGTTTGTCGACAAGGGGCTCACGATGGGTGTAACTGGCATCCATACACGCAAATACAACGCACACACACACACACACACACACACACACACACACACACACACACACAGGTACACGCGCACACACGGTGATGCAGCGCACGTACGGCTGGCGAGCGGGAGGGCTTCGTTGAGAACAAGAGCGAACAGGAGATGAAGGCCCGATGCATGCTGGCTGTCGAGCAGCCATCGAAGAAACTGCGGTGCCAGCAGTGCATCTGCAGAGTGACACGGGGGGATGTCGTTGGAAGAGTAGCTGATGAGCATTATGATAAGCAGGCACACGTTGGCGGGGACCCACCCACAGACCCACCCACACACACCCACACACACCCACACACACCCACACCCACACACCCACACACCCACACACACACACACACACACACACACACACACACACACACACACACGCGCACACACACACACACACACAACACACAACAAAAAGCACACAACACACACACACACAAAAGCGCGCACACATAAAAGCACACATGCTCACTTTTGACGAGGAAGGCGAGAACAAAGATGGTCTCTGGTTCGGGAAACTGCAGGAGCTGTTTGAGCAGCGAGTGATCTCCAACACGCAGGGCATGGCGAAGCGTGCAGCAGTGCTGAAGAAACGTCATGCACGGTGGGCAGGCCATCTGGGGTGACTGGTGAGCCCCTTGTTTGTCATCTTGTGTGTTTGGCTCTAGGGAAGCGGCTGCGATTCGAACATCCTGCGGCGTGGTCATGAGAGCATCGCACACAATGTTGCGGAGCCGTGTCCTCTCTTCCTTCCTTTGCTGCTGGTTTTGTCCCCGTTGCTGCGGCTCCCCTTGTTGTCGTCGTTGTTGCTGCTGCTGCTGCTGCTGCTGTTGTTGTTGTTGTTGCGCTCCTCCTCCTCCTCCTCCGTCTCCTTGACCACCTCCTCCGTCTTTGCTTTCCCCTCTCCCTACTTCGCTTGCACCCACATCGTCTACAGTTGTGAACAAAGAGTCCACATCCACCTGCTTTTTGTACACGAGGTGAAAGCACACCAGCTCAACGACGTCAGGAGGCAGCTCCGCCCAGCCGACTCCGGCAGTGCCGGCCGAGGAAGGACCCCTCTCCAACGCCTCCTTCGCTTCGCGTAATCGCTCCATCGCTGTTTGGTTGGCTATCGTGCGAGTGATCCAAGTACCACCAAGCAGCAGCCCCGACTGTGACGGCGTGCGCCTCACTGTCTGTGTCCACGTTCGCACTGACTGGCTTGCGCGCAAACCAAACAAACTGACCACAGGCGATCTGTGTGCTGAAAATTGTCGCGTGTTATTCACTGATCGTCGCCAATCATCGGTTGTTGGTGGCATGTTGTTGTTTGTAAGGTGAGCGCACAAACACACACAGGCACGCACACATGCACACTCCTCCTGCACATCTTCACCAAGATCACACCACCCTGGGGTTCTGCCGTGACAACGACACGCCCTCGTGCATGACCAGCTTTTGTACCTTTCCTTCATACTGAATACAAGGTGCACACCATAAAATTTGCTGCGAGCTCTGCCTGCGTGCGTGTCTTTGTGCTTGCGCAAGCCCTGTTCTTGCTCGACTTGTGTTGCCTTCATCTGTAGTTGCCGTCATCTGCACTTGTGTTGTCATGCTCTCATCATCGCTTACATTGCGTCCATTGCCACGAGCCACGATCCACGATCCACGTTTTTGTGCCTCCCCACTCACTCACTCGCCCATTCACTCACTCGCCCATTCACTCACTCGCGTCCATGCGCTCGGCTTTGCCTACCCTTGTTGCGTCTCTGTGTGTCCGATTGCCAGCGCAGCTGATCAATACCTTCTTATTCTTCTTATTATGGGGCAAACCGAGTCGCGGCTGCCACGCCGCACAAGCTCGGCTTTTCTTCTGAAGCCAAAGACAGAAATCCACACAAGCGCATGCCACACGCACGACCACCTCGCGCACGGCATGGCCTGTATGCAAGGCTGGCGCGCGCACATGGAGGATGCGCACGTGATGCGGGCGACGCTGCCCGGGCTCGACGGCTGGGCCTTCTACGCCGTCCTGGACGGGCACGCGGGGAAGAAGGTAGCAGAAATCTCCGGGAACAAGCTCGCGGGCACCGTGCTGTACGAGATCCTGCCTGTTCGCGACAGCATCCAAGGGGTACAGGCGGCGCTGCGGCGGTCGTTCATCAAGCACGACCAGATGCTCGTGCGCAACCCGGAGGTGCTCAAGGACCGCTCCGGTAGCACGTGCACGAGCGTGCTCATCACCCCGACCCACTTTGTCTTCGCCAACGTCGGCGACTCCCGCAGCGTGCTGGCACGGGAAGGGCGGCTGGCCTTTGCAACCATGGACCACAAGCCCACGCTCTCCCAGGAGCGCGCGCGCATCACCAACGCGGGCGGGTGCGTGCTGAATGGTCGTGTGGACGGCGGCCTCGCCGTTTCCCGCGCCTTTGGTGACTTTGACTACAAGATGCGATCGGACCTGAGCCTGCTGCAGCAGAAGGTGTCGCCGGAGCCAGACATCACCGTGGTGGAGCGGTGCCGGGAGAAGGACGACTTCCTGCTGCTTGCCTGCGACGGCATCTGGGATGTGATGAACAACCACACCGCGGTTCGCCACGTGCAGCAGCAGCTGCGCAAGACAACCGGTCACTTGGGCAACGTGTGCCACTCGCTTGTCAAGCGGTGCTTCTCCCTCGGCAGCCGCGACAACATGTCTGCGGTGGTGGTGCTGTTCAACAAGGAGCACGCCCCCGCCGCCAGCATCGTCGTGCCAACCGCCATATCCAAGGGCGGCACCAGCGGCAAGCAGCACATCGAGGGCGAGCAGGAGGAAGAGGAGGGGGACCGCATGGACAGCGGGGTGAGCACGAGCCCACCGGCCGGCACAGGGCAGCGTGCGGGCCAGGTGGAGACGCTGGAGCAGATGGCTGAGCGCATTGCCGCATCTGTTGCGTTCAGCGCCATTGCCAGTGGCATTGAGGAGATAGTGGAGACGCGCGCAACATCTGTTGTTCCGCAGCGTGCGGTTGCAGTTGGGGAGGGCGCGGTGCTCACAACGCACTTTGAGGCAACTGCGCAGTCCGACGGAACAGCGGTGGCGACTACAACCACGACAGCGACAGGGGCGAGGGTCGTGGTTGCAGAGGCGGCAGGTGCGAATGGAACGCGTGGTGCGAATGGAACGCGTGGCGTGGATGGTGTGGTGGCTGCATCCATGTCATCAACGTCAAACGCAACGCAGTCGGATATCATGGGCACAACGACCACAACGACCACGAGCAAAACAACTACATTCGTCGCAGCCATGGTGCGTATGTGTGTGTGTGTGTGTTTGGAAGGGTTGGAACGCGTGTCCATGAACGTTGCATTGGGGGTCCTGGCTTTGCTAACAATCCTGCCTCCTCTAACCATGTGTGTATGCATGCTCACGTCCTTCCTCTCTGCCCCTGTTTGTATCGTTATGATCATGTATTCACGCACATGTGTGTGTGTGTGTGTGTGTGTGTGTGTGTGTGTGTGTGTGTGTGTGTGTGTGTGTGTGTAGTCTGCTGCGAACAACAGCGAGGAAGCGGACGGCAGTGCTGCGGCGTTAGCCAGCGAGAAGCACGCCGTGCACGTCACAAATGACGATGCGCGCGATGCAATGGCAATCCTGTCTGTCATATCAGAGGCGGAGAACGAGGGCGAGAGCGAAGACGAGGAGGAGGAGGAGGAGCGTGACGGCGTGGATGCCAGCGGTGCCAGCGGCGACGACAGCGACTATGACGAGGATGGTCGATATGACACGCGCTCCGAAGACTACGGCTACATGGAGATTGGCGTCGAGGACGAAGTGGTCAGTCAGTTGCTTCGAGGACTGATGGGCAGTTGGGGGGGGGAGCAAGTGTGGTTTTGAGCGGACCCGTTGCTGTTGCTGTTGCTGTTGATGTTCGTCACACACACACACACACACACACACACACACACACACGCACACACACACACACACACACACACACACACAGCTTCGTTGACTCAGCTGACATCTTGTTTCCGCTTGCGTTGCGCGCTGTTTGCGCCGGTTTGTTTGGTTCTTCAGGAGGAAGACGTGCCGACAACTGGTGGTGCAGAAAGTGAGCAGCACGATGCTGTCACACCCGCTCACGCGTAGCCGGTGGGGAGGGATGCTCCGCAGCGCCCATTCGTTTGCGTCGCGTGTGCCCTCGGCTCACCCCTGACTGGACTGGACTCTACTTAACGACCACCATACTGACACTCATATTGCTTGCTTTCTTGCTTTGCTTTGGTTGCTTCATGGCTCTTGGCTCGCTTTTTCTAGATTCGTTGTATCGTTTGCTTGTTGGATTGCTCCCCTTGTTCTCTTGCTTGCTGTTGCGTGTACTTTGTTCACTTGCTTGCTTTTCTCTCTTTGCCGTGTTGTTGCGTTGGTGCGTCATAGCATGTCATGTCACCATGCCATGTCATGTCGCCGCTGCTGCTTGCTGTCGTCTGGTTTGTTGCGTTAGGTTTTGTGATCAGTGTGATATCGTGTTCTGGCTCGCTCGCTTCCGTGCCTGTTCGTTAAGTTTTGTTGCGTTGTTGGATGATAAGCAGACCGGTCGAATGTAAACGCTTCCTCCAAACAACCCTGAGCCTGTGCACGCGTGCAGAGTCGCGCGTCTCATCATCCGTTTACGTTCACCCGAACAACAACCGCTTGCGCTTGTTGCTGCCTTCTGTGTGTCACAAAGTGAGTGGCGTACCGGCTTACTCCAGCCCACTTCCCGCCCCCCCCCCATCCCCTGTTTCAAAACAACAACTTCAGGAGTGGTTCAACCGTTGTCTGCGTTTACAGTTTCTTGGATTTTGATGACCGTTCAGAGGCATGACAGACCCAAGGACCTGAGAATGAACCAACGAGCCAGGACACAACGACAACACAGCACCGACACCGACAGGCCTGAGACAGCTCAGTTCATGCGGCGCACAAGCTTGTTGATAGCGTCCTCGCGGTTACCATAGTCGCCACCCTCAACGTAGTGGTTGCCCTTCTTCACCCAGCCACCGTTGGGGGTGTTGAGCTTGAATGGCCAGAGGAAGTTGTTGGCCTTCTTGAAGTTGGGGCCCACAGTGAAGATCTCGTGGACGAGGTCCTCGACGCACATGATGCCGCACTTGCGCAGCTTCTGCTCAATCACGTCGTTGCTGGAGATGGGGATGCGCTGGCCGTTGATCTTGGCGTAACCGCGCTTCAGGATGAGCTCGCGCACAGTCTTGAGGTTGGGGTAACTGCAATGTCGAGACACAAAGGGATGGATACAGCAGTGAGTTGAGCGCGTCAAAGCATGTGCAATGTTGCACTGAGGTTATTATATTGGTTGTTGTTGTTGTTGTTGTTGTTGATGAGAGCTTTGGCAGAAAGCGGCGGAATGGTGGTGGTGGTGCTGCTGCTGCTGCTGTTATGGCCAACTTGGAAACAACACGCCCTTTTAGTGCACACACACACACACCACACACAAACGAAGGAGTGTTTTGACCACGTACCCGTATGCGACGTAGTGCTGGACCTTCTGAAGCATGTTGAGGATGGGCTTGTTCACGCGGAGGAAGACACCGTTGTTGATCTGCAGCAGGCGGAAGAGCTGGAGGATCTTGCGCACCTTAGGGGACACGCCGTTGATACTATCATCAACATGCACAAGAAACGACAAGAAACAACATCAAAGCGGTCAGCAAGCGTGAAACGATGGGTAGCTGCTGTTGTTGTTGGTACAGCGGGGGTGTAGACTTGTGCACTTCAAAATATGACATTGTGTGTGTGTGTGTGTGTGTGTGATCGAGTGGGGCCCGCACACATGCGTGCAGGAAGCGAGCAACTGCGCGCGAGCTCTCTGTCACATACACACGCACGCGGCTATGTGGCTCAGTGAAGACGTACCCGCGGATGCGGATGACGAAGAGAAGCTTGGGCTCCTCAGGAATGTAGAAGGTACCGGTCTTCTTGGCGATGCGGTTGAGACGCATGGCGGTGCGCTCGTTGTGCTCGTACTCCTTCTCGTACTTGGCAGCACGCTTGATGATCTCGCGGCGGTTCTTCAGGCGCCTCTGTGTGTGTATGGAAAAGCGCAGGGTCGTACGACGCGCATGTCATGAATGAGCAAACGACACTCACAAGCTCACACCACAAATGAAAGCACAAATGTGTATGTTGTGGGTGTGTCGAGAAGGGGAACAGTGGAAGAAAGTTGGCTGGCTGGTTGGCTGACTCGCTGGAGTTGCTCGTTCATGAAAGCGCGGGAACCGCGTCTCAAGCTGTGTTCCCTCTCGCCACTGCTGCTGATGTCGTTTGGGTAAGATCAACTGGGCTCCACACGAGAAGGCGCGGTGCGTCTGATGCGGTCTTCGAACTGCGAGCGCTCGAATCAGCCAATCGCGGCAACAACTGTTTTCACCAAGCACATGCTGTTCATGCGTCTCTCGCCACGTCTCTTCACGGCTGTGGCGGGGCCATCGTCGCCGTCGCTAGTTGGTTGCTGGCTCTGTTGACGGCGTTGCTGCGGGTGCTGTGGTTGGTGTCGCCATCTCTGTTCCATCTCTGTTCTTTTGCTCCGTTCACGCCGCCACACCGCTTGCACTGACCGCGACCGTGCGCATCAGCGCTCCCCATCAGGTCACGCAGCACCCGTCAGCCCGCCCGGCCAATCCAACCACCACAGCCCTCTGTCTGACATGCTGTCGTGTGCATTGCGCACACAGCGTGGGCATGCTGTTGTACCTTTGTCTCCGCAGCCTTCTTCGCGCGCAGAGTCTTGGCAATCCTCTGGTTGCGTGCCTTCTTCTTGAGGTGCATGGCGGGCACCGTGGGGCGGGCCTTGTCACTGTGGTGGATGCGTGCGCGCGCGAGTGTGTGTGAGTGTGTGCAAGTGTGTGAGTGTGTGCGAGTGTGTGCGCTGTTGTTGGTGGTGGTTGATCTGCCACACACGTCTGCCACACGCATGCACACTTACACCTCGCTTCGTGCACACTTACACCTCACTTCACGCAGGCGTACCCCTTGCTCGCACACCCCTACTCTCCCTCTCTATCGCTCCACACCCATCTTCATATGGTTTTGACCACACGCGCCACCACACCACACCACACCAAACCAACCTCATGGTGGCTGCTGGGTGAAGAAGGGAGGTTGTTGATGGTGCTGGGGCGGTGAGGGAAAAAGGCACAGCCAGCACATGCGCCGCACACTGCTGTCAATTGCTGCGGGAGGTACTCAGTACTCACACCCAAAGTACCACGTTCTGAAAATACAAGCAAGACATTCGGTAGTATTCGGTTTTTGCAGAGTACTCCGTGAAGAATTTTTTTAAGTATTCTCAACAGCAATTCTTGCTGCAGGAACACCGTTCCCCAACGCATCGCCAGAAAATCAGAAGTCATCCGTTCGATGCACGCGCCAATACCCGTTTCCACAAACACAAACAAACAAGAGGGCGGAAAAAAAAAGTCGCTGTCAGCAATTAATCCAAGCAAGGTAAGGCAAGAAGGGACGGTTGCTCTGTGGCAGTTTCGCTTTTGTTGTTTGTGTCTTCCCGCGCGCACCCCAGCAGCCTGATTTGTCACCCTGCCTTTGTCTGTGGAGGGAAAGAACGAAAAGAAAAGGTGCGTGGTACTGTGTGACCGCCGTTCGTTCGCTGCTCGTGCACCACCATGCTACTAGTGGACGTGTATGTTGGCGCCCTCTGTGCTGCGGGCGCGTATTTGTGCCTCTCTGTCGTGGCGTTCTTGTTTGGATGTTTTTTGGCCCTGCTCGTGGTGTTGGCGCGCACCCTTCTTACTCATTGTGATCATGGCCGTCCAACGATGATCACTCGCGCGTTGTCGCTTGTGGCACATGGCGATGCTGGTGGTGTTGATGGTGGTGTTGGCGGTATTGGTCTTGGTCTTCTTGTGCATGTGTGAGAGTGTGTGCACGTGGCCATCGGTGTTTCGTTTTCATTGCTCTTCAATATTCTTTTCGACTCACGCCACTTGCTGTGTCCGTGACAGAGATTGATCAACGACTTCTGCTGCACCAATAATCCGCGCTTCCCGCGTCTTGTCCACAACAACCAACGCGCGCCAGGTGTGTGTGTGTGTGTGTGTGTGTGTGTTGGCGCCATCGTCACCAGGCAATCTTTGGGCAACAGGCACTGTTGCTCAGTGTTCGAGAGCGTGTGCTCGGCAAATGATGCACATCACCCTCGGCAAATGATGTACATCACCACACCACGCTAGAGGCACAACTCAGTGTTCACACCAGTGCAGACTGCGCTTGACCAAACGCAAGTGATGCATATCCACTCGCGCACTGTATTGATAGCGCTCATCACATGGCACTGCCCCATCCACAACCTGCGCTGCTTTGCTCCCCGTGTGTGTGTGTGTGTGTTGTGTGTCGACCAGGATGGCGGCCACCATCGACATTCGACAAACATGGGCCGTACTCAGTCTTGGGCTGGACAAGATCCTCAACGCGGATCTTCGTGCCAGCAGCAACTCAGGCACAATCAAGGCGCTCGAGAAGACGGACTACATCGAACTCTACCAGTACGCGCCTTCCCACACCCACATGCCCCAACACACACGTCTCCACGCTGCAGTCAGCCCCTTGACACACACACACACACACACACACACACACACACACACACACGCACGCACACACACACACACTCACTCTCTCGTGTTGTGGGTGTGCCGAATTGGCGTGCGGGTGACACTACATTGACGTCACGCATGCTCATCATTTGTGTGCTGTGGTGGTACAGTGAGGTATTTGGGTACTGCACAAAGAGCTCCTCGGGGTCCAGGCCTCTGGGCGCCATGCAAGCTGGCGCACGATCCCAGTCCGGTTGGTGACCCTCCATGCGCGTCCCTGTGTCTGTGTGCATGCGTGTGTGTGCGTGTGTGTGTGTGTGTGTGTGTCTGTGTCTGTGTGTGCGTGTGTGTTTCTGTTTCTATGTGTATGTGCGCGCGCGCGTGCGTGGCTGCCTGCACGCTTTTGCATGCATGCTTCACTCACGTTCATGTCACCCAACCCACACCAGCCGACAAGATTTACGGAAAGGACATTTACGACAAGCTCAAGGACTTTCTCATTGAACACAACAAGAAGAAGCTCAGCGTATGTTTCAACAGCACACGCAAACAAACAGAGAAGCACACAAGCACACACACGCACGCACGCACACACGCACCTTGTTCGCGTATGCCAAGCGTTTTGCCTTCCTCTATGTGGGAGAAAGCTTGCTCCTCCTCCTCCTCCTCCTCGTCAAAACGCGCATCTGTCCACTCACACGCCGTCCACCCCCAACGTCCCCTTCCGCTCACACTGTGGGTCGCCGTCGCCACCACCACTACCACCACCACATTACCTCGCGCTGCCTGCTGTGGGCTTTGTGGGACAGGCGCTGTCGCAGCTTCGCGGGGAGGAGCTGCTCAACACATACCGCCACGAGTGGGGGCTGTACGACTTTACGCGCACCATCATCGACAACATCTTCAGCTACCTCAACAAGCACTGCGTGCCCCGCGCCATCGAAGCAGACATGCCCGGATACTTTGACATCTACACGGTGCGCACGCGCTGTGTGCCTGTTTGTTTGTTTGTTTGTTTGTTTTGTTGTGTGTGTAAGTACGCACTTGAGTCTGTGTGTGACTGTGTGTGTGTGTGTGTGTGTGTGTGTGTGTGTGTGTGTGTGTGTACACCTTATGTGTGTGTGTACACTTTGTGTGTGTGTGTGAACACCCGTGCGTGAGGTTTCGGGATCAGGCCCTTGGGTGTCATCTTTGCAACTGCTGTACATGAAGCACATTTCAGTGTGCCTGCCCTGACCTCACCCATGCGCTGGTTCCACTTGCCTCTGCGTTCTTGCGACTTCCCAATTGTCACGCCTACAGCTGACCGTCTTTGTTTGGAGAGAATACCTCTTCAAACCCCTGCACGAGAAGGTGCGCAACATTTACAGCACCTCTTGCACCTGTCTCTCTGGTTTGCACGCATTGGTGTTGCTGTGCATTCCTCACATGAACAACACACCCACACACACCTGTATGTGTGCGTGTGTGTGTGTGTGTGTAGCTTGTCGAGAGCGCGCTTGAGATGGTTCGCCAGGACCGCAACGGCGTTCAGATCCGCACCAGCGCCCTCAAGGCGTTTACAGCAAGCCTCGGTCGGTAGAGGGCGGATGATTTTTTTTGGGGGGGGGGGTTACACGTGCTCTGTGTGGGTGTAGGGGTGGGTGAGTGGGTGTGGTTGACTTTCGCTGATGCTCCTTCTTACCCTCGCGACATGAACACACATGCATGCATGCATGCACACACAAACACACACACACACACACACCAGTGGCGATGGGTTTGGATGACAAGGAGAATGTGCAAGGGCTTGTTGGGCGCGTTGAGTTCAAGCCAAAAGTGAACCTGGACGTGTACGAGCAGTACTTTGAGAGGCCGTACCTCGCCGAGACGCGCGCCTTTTACCAGAAGGAGAGCATCTCCTTTGCAGACGCGGGCTCCCTCGCAGACTTTGTCAAAAAGGTCAGGTGTCGTGTGTGTGTGTGTGAGGGTGTGTGTGTGTGCGCGTTGGTAAAGCCATTTCACTTTTGGTTCTGCTATCTGCACGATTTCCTGATCCCCCTCCCCCTCGGCCTTTCGCTTATTCCTCTGTGTACAGGCGCTGGTGCGCGTTGAAGAGGAAGAGGACCGCGTGCATCAGTTTATGCACGAGTCCACGGGCATCAAAGTCGCAGAGGAGGTGTGTTGCCACCGCTAATGTCCATGAACATGTTCAGGTTACAGGTGACGCTGAGGCATGCATGTGGCGTTTGTGCACAAGTGTGTACGTGTGCGTGTGCGTGTGTGGGGAGAAGTTGATCCGTGTCCACTAACACCTGCGCCTTGTGCTGCGGCTCAAACTTGCGTGTGTGCAGTGCAACAAAGTGCTTGTTGTGATGCACCAGGACGCCCTTAACAACGAAGCGTCCGTCCTCCTGGAAACAGAAAAGGACGAAGGTGTGTTTGTCTGTGTGTATGTCTGTGTATGTCTGTGTGTCTGTGTGTGAGCGCACAAGCAGGGCAACCTGCAACTTCTTGACTTGACTTGACTTGCCTTGTGCTTGTTCCCTCCATTGGTGCATCTCTTGTGCCTGGCCTCTTCCACTTGCACTATTTTGACTCGGCTCACCCCCTGTGCATGCGTGCATGCATGCATGCTTGCCCTTGAGCAGACCTGAAGCGGCTGTACACGCTGCTGCGACGTGTGCCGGAGACGCTGAAGCCACTGCGGGACCAGGTGGAGAAGCACATTGCACAGCACGCGCGCAGCGCCATCGACGCCTGCGGCAAACTCGGCGCGGTGCGTACCTCACACACACACACACACACACACACACACACACACACACACACACACACACACACACTTCTTCGGTGTTCCTTTTGATGCTGTTCGTTGTCGCAGTCGTCACGATGACTGATAATTGACGTTTGATGGCCCGTGACTTGTGTGCTTGTTCCCGGGGCTTGAATGTCGTCTTTGTCGTGACAACTCTTTCACCGTCTCACTCACTCACCGCCACGGCCACCACCACGGCCTCATATCGCCCCTTGCCGCTTCTATGCAATGAAAATGCTTCGATGTCATGTGCAGTCGAGCGAGGATGCGCGCAAGTTTGTTGAGACGCTGCTGCAGGTGCACGAGAAGTACCTGAAGCAGATCAACCTTGCCTTTGAGAACGACACGCTGTTTGTGGAGGCGATGGACAAGGCGCTCAAGGACGTGGTGAACCGCAACGCCGTGACGGCCAACGGGCGCAACTCGACACGCAGCCCCGAGCTGCTGGCCAAGTACTGCGACTCGCTGCTGAAGCGCGGCTCAAAGGTGGAGGGCGAGCAGCTGGAGCGCCGTCTCGCCCAGGTCATGACCATCTTCAACGTGAGTTTCCCCCATGGTGCTGGTGCTGGTGCTGGCAAGAGGCGCTCTAACCCCCATACCTTGAGCCTCTGTGTGTGTGTGTCCGTGTCGTGTTGTGTCGTGTCGTGTGTGTGTGTGTATGTGTGTGTGTGTGTGTGTGTGTCGTGTCGTGTGTGTGTGTCGTGTCGTGTGTGTGTCGTGTCGTATGTGTGTCGTGTTTCCCTCTTTTCGTTTCTGTTCACCGGCATACTCTGTCCGTGCAGTACCTTGAGGATCGGGACGTGTTTGAGAAGTTTTACAAGAAGTTCCTTGCGAAGCGGCTTGTGACGGGCGGCTCTGCCTCTGACGATGCGGAGGCCATGTTCCTGTCCAAGCTCAAGGCCGCCAGCGGGCACGAGTACACACACAAGCTGCAGCGCATGTTCAACGACATTGGCACCAGCCGCGAGCTCAACACCAAGTTCAAGAACCACCTGCGCGTCTCCGGCACGTCGCTGAAGGTTGACTTCTACGTGCAAGTGCTGACGAGCCACTCGTGGCCGTTTACGGCGCAGCTCAACGTCACGCTCCCGCCGGTCCTCGGCCGCTGCCTCGAGCGCTTCTCCATGTTCTACCAGGTCTGATTGCCGCCCGTGGTGCGCCACGATGCTGGTGGTGATGATCATGTTGCTGGGGGTCGTGATATTGCTGATGGTGGTGATGACGCCAACTGGCGACTCGCTCATGTCTCTTGCCTTTCCTTGCTCCCCCCCCCGTTGCCTTGCTTCACTATCCTGCCGGCAGAATGAGCACCAGGGCCGCAAGCTCATGTGGGCGTACCAGCTGTGCAAAGGCGAGCTCCTCACACACTACCTCAAGAAGCCTTTCGTCTTCCAGGTGCGCTACGCTGTGTGTGTGGGTGTGGGTGTGTGAGTGTGTGTGTGGGTGTGGGTGGGTGTGGGTGTTGGTCTTTGACTTGGTTGGCCTCGCGCCCCCATGGTTGGTTGTACAGCTGTGATTAACCGCCTCATGTGTCGTTGGTGCTCGCAGGCAAATCTGATCCAGATGGCTGTGCTGCTGCTGTTTAACCAGCAGCTGAGCATGAGCCGCTCCCAAATCCTCGAAGCAACGGGCGTTGACGAGGTGCAGCCGCGCACGATGTCATACGCTTTGTCTTGCGCGTTTTTGTGTGTGTGTGTGTGTGTGTGTGTGTGTGTGTGTGTGTGTGTGTGTGTGTGTGTGTGTGTGTGTGTGTGTGCCTCGTGTGTGTGGTGTGTGTGTGTGTATGTTTGTTTGTTTGTTTGTTTGTTTGTTGAGCGTGTTGCCAGTGTACGCGCATCAGGAGCACTTGAAGCAACATCTGTGTGCGCCTCGCTCACGCCACGACGTGTTTCGCGCGATTGATTGTGTCGCTGTGCGATGTGTCCGTGTTGCCACCTGCTCCCTCGTGTGCCAGAAATCCCTCAAGCCACAGCTTGACAACCTCCGCAAGATGAAGATCTTCAAGGAAGAGGTGTGTGTGTGTGTCTGTGTGTCTGTGTCTGTGTCTGTCTGCGTTGGACGTGCAATATCGGTTTGAGCCTCCTCGTTTGCTGTGCCTGTCGCGAGACCCGGGCGTGCTTCAAGCCGCTCATGGTGGTGTGGACCATGTGCCCGTTCTCCGTTCATTCTCCGTTCCTTGTCATTCATTCTTCTGTTTTCTTCTTCATCCCTTGTTTGTGCAGAACGAGGTGATGACGCTGAACGAGAAGTACAGCTACAAGAAGCTGAAGATCAAGATTGACCAGCCCGTGAAGAGCGAGCAGAAGGAGGAGTCTGAGACGACACACAAGATGGCGATGGAGGACCGCAAGCTTGTGATGGAGGCGTGCATTGTTCGCATCATGAAGATGCGCAAGCGCCTCAGCCACACGTCCCTCGTGCAAGAGGTCATTGAGCAGCTCCAGTCGAGATTCAAGCCAGACGTCGGCATGATCAAGGTCAGGACGCGCGCGCGTGTGTGAGGTTGTGTGTTTGTGATGTTGTGTGTGCGTGTGTGTCTATGTGTGTGCGAGGTTGTATATGTTGTGTGTGCGTGTGTATGTTGTGTGTGTTGGTATGTTGTGTATGTTTGTGTGTGCGTGCGAGGTTGTGTAAGTAAGCAAGCTCCCCCTTCCATCAATCTCTCCTCCAACCCACGCGCTCTCGTTTTTGTGATGCCTCACCCACCACACGCGACCAAACGTGTCACATCTGACCATGCAGAAATCGATTGAGTCGCTGATTGACAAGGAGTACCTTCGCCGAGGTCAAGTCCGCACAGAATACGAGTACCTTGCATAACATACACGCTCTGTGTGTGTGTGTGTGTTATGTGTGTTTGTGTGTGTTATGTGTGTTGTGTGTGTGTGTGTGTGTGCGTGTGTGTGTGTGTGTGTGTGTGTGTGTGTGTGTTGTGGAACGACCTTCGTTTGCATCTTTTTGCGTGTCGTATGTCGTCTTATTCGACACGATAAACAGTAGCACTATTCTTTGCGCCTGCTGCTGCGCGCCATCGATTTGAACCAACACAACAACACAACGGAACTGTTGGCCGCCTTCACGTACCCACGACAACACAGCACAGCACAACACAGCACACACACGGCACACGCCATGGATGGGGAGGAGTGGCGTGTTGCTGCTGGCACTGGTACTGGCACGGCGGCGCTTTCAAACGCCTCATCCTCTACTGTTGCCGCAAGCAGCGGTGGCGGGAGTCACAATCACGACATGATGGCGGGGATGTGGATGCCAACGACCATGTCAACAACAACACCATCGTTCATGTTTCCAATGCAGCACATGCCCATGATGACGGTGTCCATCCCACAAATGTCCATCGTGACAACGTCGCCAACCACCATGATGCACGAGCCATCACAACCGCCACAATCACCACAGCCGCTGCAGTTTGCGTCGTCGTCGCTGCTGGCATCGTCTGCTTCGTCTGCGACCACGCCAATGCCACCTGTCGGAGACAACGACCTTGTGCTGGCTGGAAACTTTGACATGCAGCCAAGCAGAGTGCAGCCAGGGGTGATACCAACAGCATCTTCAACAGCGGCCACATCCACAAACATGTGGGGAAGCGCATCCGCAGCTACCACGTCAACGACAACCCGCTGTTTGCGGTGCGGTCGATCTCTGCAGGATGGCATGTGCGCCCTCCGCTGTGGTCACGTGTATCACGAAGCCTGGTGAGCAGCTCCACTTTGTCTGCGCGTGCTTGTGTGTGTGTGTGTGTTTGTGTATGCGTGTGTTTGTGTATGCGTGTGTGCTTGTGTATGCGTGTGTTTGTGTATGTTTGTGTGTGCGTGTGCGTATGTGTGCATGTGCTTGGTCGTATTGAACACCCTTCGTTGGCGCTACGACTCATTTCACACATTATTACATGCGTCAGCGCACAATCCCTGGACAAGTGTACATCGTGCCGTCGTAAGGCGTCCAGTGGCTTTGCCCACAACCGATCATTTGGCACGCTGTATTGCCAGTCAGCAGCACAGGCCAAGTGTTGCATCTGTCTGGACACCATCTTGCTCAATGGTGGCGGCGTCTTCCTTGGATGTGGTCACGTCTTCCACGAGGAATGGTGCGATTGTGTTGTGTTGTGTTGTGTGTTTGTTTGTATCTGCGTGTCTGTGTGTGCGTGTGTACGCCTGTGCATACGTGTGTATGTGCGTGTGTGTGTGTGTGTGTGTGTCACTTGGTGCAGCGTGTGTTGTTCCCAGTTGATCTGCTGCCAATGTACTCTTCTCCATCTGCTGTGCCCTTGTCCTGCGTTCACCTACACACACGTAACACCACCCTGTCCCCATTTCAACCAGCGTGTCGCAAGTGAGGGAGAAGAGCTGTCCCATGTGTCGCGTTCCATTCCGTCAGACCAAACGAAAGCGCATCATTCGTCTCTTCCTCGAAGGTGTGCATGTGTGTGCGCGTGATTGTGTGCGTGATTGTGTGTGTGCGTGTGCATAATTGGCGGCGCGTTCGTTGTTGCTTTTTTTTGTTGATATGGGTGTGAACAGGTCCTTCCTCGTTCGGTCACACTCCGACCGCTCAAACGCTTCGAGCCATCCTCACACCACCACATCCTGTCTGTCGTGCGCGGCATCACCCCCTGCACACACCAGACGAGAACTCTCCAGCGAACCAGACAGCAACATCATCATCAGCAGCAGCAGGTGGAGGTGATGGGAACACCGCCGGCAGCGATGATGTCGTGGCACAGCTGCTCAAGGAACGGGCCGCCCTCAAGGTGGGTACACTGTCTGTGTGCGTGTGTGTGCGTGTGTGTGCGTGTGCGTATGTGTGTGTGTGTGTGTGTGTGTGTCTGTCTGTCTGTCTGTCCGCTGTCTCAGGTTGACAATTGCCGTTCATTCCTCGTTCGCGGTGACCTCTGATGCCGTGCACTCTTTCCCTCATCATCAACGCATGGCACTTCCCGCTCATCATCACCGCAACAACAGGACGAAAACGAGAAGTTGGCCATTGAGAACCGATCGCTGAGTAAGACAAACCCGCACCCTCGTCCCCTCTGCTGTATTGTTCCGCCGAACCACACTCGTTTCATGACATCACTCCTCACGTGCTGCTGCGGTGTGTGTGTGTGTGTGTGTCTGTGTCTGTGTCTGTGTGTGTGCCATGTGATGCAGAGGTGAATGTTGCGGACACACAGGAGCGGCTGTCGTCGATGACACGGCAGTACATGGACACGAACCAGCGCCTACAGGAACAGTCGTTCCGCCTCAACCAAATGTCCTCAAACTACACGAAGCTCCAGGTGCAGCCATCGTCCTTGCCCCTGCCTCTGTGTGTGTGTGTCTGTGTGTGTGTGTGTGTGTGTCTGTGTGTGTGTGTGTGTGTGTGCCTGTGTGCCTGTGTCTGTACTTGTGTTTGTCTCTCTCTCTTTGTCTGTCTGTCTCTGTCTCTCTCTGTCTCTCTGTCTCTCTCTCTGTCTCTCTCTCTTTCTCTCTCTGTCTCTCTCTCTGTCTCTCTCTCTTTCTCTCTCTGTCTCTCTCTCTCTGTCTCTCTCTCTCTCTGTCTCTCTCTCTGTCTCTCTCTCTCTGTCTCTGTGTGTTTGACTGTTCCTGGCGGTGTGCGTGCGTGCCTCACGTGCCATTCACCAATCCCGCGTTTTTGTTCGCATCACACCGCCACCACCGCCACTTGAACAGCGCAAGGCCAACAAATACGATGAAGTGATGAAGCAGCACCAGGAGCTCCTGAAGCAGGTTTGCACCATCCAAGCGTGTGACCGGTTGTTGTTGTTGTTGTTGTTACAGTTGTTCTTGTTCTTGTTCTTCTTCTTGTTCTTGTTCTTCTTGTTCTTCTTGTTCTTCTTGCTTGCCCCCCCCCCACACACACACACACACACACATACACACGCACGCAATCACACCGATTCCCCTTCCAACACGACGTCTGCCTTTACAGGTTGATGCACACAAGAGCGAACTGACTGCACTCCGCAGGTGAGCGACGGGTTGAACTGACGCTGTGATTATACTCCGTCACACACACACACACACACACACACACACACACACACACACACACACACACACACACACACACACACACACACACACACACACACACACACACACACCTACGGTCGCTTCTTGTTTCGTCATCACCATCGCCGTGCCATCATGGCCGTCATCAGGGCTGTGAATGTGGACGCCAACCTTTGGGCGGATTGCGAGCAGAACGCCAGCGCAACGTCACCGCAGCAGATTCTCTTCATCAACAAACTCCTTGTTCAGGTGCGTGGTGTGCACTCATTGGCATGTCTTCCACACGTGTGTCTGTGTCTGTGTGTGTCTGTGTCTCTGCCAAACCTTAGAGGTTGGCAAGCTCCCCTTTCACCTGACGCCCCAATTTCACGTGTACATGTGTGTGCACTGCTTGCAGACGCTGGCTGACATGCGAAAGGCAAAAGCAGAGGTGGAAGCGAAAGTTTCACAGCGCGATGGCAAAATTGCTGCTCTTCAGGCGCAACTCAACAAGGTGTTGCATCAGGGGTGTGTGGGGGGGGGGGTTGCTGTCACCAACTCTGCTTTCAATGCTTTCATGTTCACACACACACACATCATGAACCACGAACACATGCAGGTAACGAGCAAGGCCGGACCGCGCACCCTGCACACAAGCACACCGGCACGCAGTCGGAATGCGACTCATGATGCCTCTGCACCCGTTCACCATGGTAGTGGTGGCAGCGGTAGGACCAGGTTCGCTGGTGGTGCAACTGCCAAGCGCCGTGCTGCCAGCAATGCCGTCGCTTTGACGACCAGCACCAGTGGTGGTGGTGGTGTGCGGTTGCCGCGCAAACGAGCCATGATCAAAGATGATGATGATGACGACGAATGCAATGGCGATGGCAGTGGTGCTGCGAATGGGAGCGGTGGGAATAACGGCGCTGATGTCAAGAGTGAGAATGGTGGTGGCAATGATGACGACGATGATGAGATTGTGTTCTTGGGTGAGACCAGGTCCACGAGTGTGGCGACAGCACCAACAGTCAAGCATCGCACCTCCCACAGCTCACTCAGCCATCATCATGACGACGATGATGAGGATGATGATGATGATTTGCCGCCTTCAGGCTTGTTTGAGGTAAGCTTGAAGTCAAGTGTGTACGTATGTGTATTCGTGTGTTTGTGCGTTTGTGCGTTTGTGTGTGTGTGTGTGTGTGCGTATGTGTATACGTGTATGTGTCATGTATCATGCTCTCATTTCAGCCACGCTTGCCATTGTCACCTCATCTCCATGGCGATAACGGCTCACTTCATCATCAACCACTCGCGACCACCATCACCTGTTTCTCACCCCATCCCATGACTGTACAGAGTGCGCGCCGTTCACGCCCGCGTGTGAATTCCACCACAGACTCTGCGATCGGAAGCACGAACACAAGCTTCCACTCGCCGGCCACACACGGCTTGAAGGCGTGTTCTTCTTCGTCATCATCATCGTCGTCACTGGTGTCACCATCCACAGCGGCACCAACACCAAATGCGTCTGCTCCTCATTCTTCCTCTTCTTCCTCTTCTTCGCACATGTCGTTTTCCTTTCGCCGAACAAACGGTGCTTCTGCGGTATGTATGTTTTCAGTGTATGGGGGTGTGGGTGTGTGTGTGTGTGTGTGTGTGTGTGTGTGTGTGTGTCCGAACATTTTTGCTGCATTCTCATTCACCCCGTCTCGTTGTTTGCTGCCTTATCATTCACCCCGTCTCGTTGCTTTCCCCTACCCCCTCCTTCAAACGCACGCCCATCTTGCTTCATGTTTGTTGACAGCGCCGTGTGTCCAATCTCCATCTGCACAAGCCGTCAACAAAGCGAAAGAACTCCTTCACAGGCAGTTCAGTGCAGGTACCAGTGCATGTGCGTGTGTGTCTTTGCATGCGTCATTGTGTGTGTGTGTGTGTGTGTGTCTGCCTGTGTGTATGTTTGTGTGTGTGCGTCTGTCTGTCTGTGTGTCTGCCTGCCTGTCTATTTGTCAGTCTGTGATTGTGACTCGTAATGTAACCTCTCATCTCATTCACTTGCACCGCCCATCAGGTGAACTATGGCTACGACGGCCTTGGAGGTTCACACAAGGTGCATCTATTCACACACACACGCACACACTCCACAAAACATTTGCACAACATGTTTATGTGCAACCTGTGCAACCTACGATCCTCACATACACGCACACACACGCTCTCTCCCCCCGCCACCACCCGCTTCCCTCTTCGCAGGTGATCAATCGAAGCACCAGCACCCCACGGCAGCTGGCGCCGACGCAACCACGCAAACAGATGAAGAAGAAGAACAAGAAGAAGAAGAACACATCCCAGAACAACCAAGAGGCCTCGCTTCTCGCATCGTTCCTGCAATCGCACACGCACCAATCGTGACGACAACAACTGTGACGACTTGAACGAACAGATGCTCTCCGTTTCCATATGTTGATTGTACAAAACACATCCGCGCATATGTTGCTTCCATGCTGATTGCAAGCTCACGCATGTATGCACCGGTTGTCTTCTCTCGCTCTTTGGTTAGATATACGTGACCATGCACTTGTTCGCCCGCATTTCGCGATGTCATGTTGCTTTTCAACTACCCGTGTGTGCATACGATGTACAATAGGATCAGGCTAGGCGTTGCAATCTTGTCCCTACACCCTGCTTGTTCGCCTCAATGAACACGCAAACAGAAAGCGCTTGTGCTGTGTCTTGTCGCTGGCCGTCACGAGAAAGGGGGCGTTTATTGTCAACACACATGCACCACACACACACACACACACACGTACAGGCGAATGAGCGGAAGGGAAAAGGAGACCCATGTAACCAAAAAGCGCTTCAGCAACGAAAGAGGACAGTCAACAGCACGAAAGGGACATTGGATGAAACGTGAACAACAGACAAACAGACGCAAGCATGCATGTATTCGAGTCAGCAGTGGTCAGCATCCGAGTACCGAACACAGACATGCACACGCACACGACGAAACAAGGTTGTCAGCATCAGCAAGTTGTATGGCAGGAGAGGCCACGACAAGCAAACTTCACCACAAAACGCACACACACATCAGGGGGTATCTAGAGCAGCAACACGAGGGATACGCAGGATGGTCAACAGCACAACCACACACACACACACACATACACATACACACATGAAACCAACATGACCAAGACACAACACACCCAAAGAAGCACGGGTCAGCATTCGAAATCAGAGGGGTGGCATCAGTTGCTCATAAAGCCGTAGACGTCGTTCGCGTTGTGCTTGAGCACCATGAGCTGGTGCGAAAAGCGCGGGAACCACGACCGAAACTCGCGCTGGCGATCTGCGTAGTCAAACTGGAACCCCGTGTTGTCGGGGTCGCTGTATGCGCTGCCCCACAGCAGCGACGTGAGCGGCACAGTGTCGATGATGCGGTCGACAAGCTCCCGCTTCTCGCCCTCGGACAGCGGGAGATTGCGTGCGCCCGAGAGGCGGATCCACATGCGCGAGTTG
>NW_004754924.1:125570-130570 GCF_000188695.1 Salpingoeca rosetta | reverse complement strand
CATCAGCAAAGAGAAGCACGACCGCACCATCATCAACCCGAGCAAGAAGGAGGCGCCAAAGAAGGAGGAGACGGAGGAGGTGCGCTGCACGTGACTCATGGAGTCGTGGTCGTGGTGGTCGTGGTGGCCGTGGTCGTATGCTGCGCATGATGCGCGTGGCGCGTGATGCGCGTGGCAACGGCTGGTAACACCATACGCATGCTTACATACACGTGCTTGCGTCCACTTTCACACTCACTCACTCCACACTCCCATACTCACCCACTCACACACTCACTCACTCACTCCCACACTCACGCACTCACTCACTCACACGCACTCACACACTCACACACAATCTCGCTTTCACTTTCACATGTACACACGTGTGCAGGAGAAGGTCGAGACCATGTCCGAGTGGTTCAAGAAGAACGGCAAGAAGGCGCAGAAGTTTGCGCACATCAGCAAGCAGGCCGATGCCCACAAGTTCCTTGCAGAGAACCTCTCCCTCGTGTGCGAACACCTTGCCAGCTACCTCGTCATCTACTGCGTTGATCTCGCCGTCGACCCAGAGGTCAGCGGCCATCACCATGCTCATTCTGTTTGTCCGTCTTTCGCTCTGTCTGCCCGTCTACCTGCCTGCGTCAATGTTCCTTTCAATCTGCCCGCCATCCTCACCTGCGAGCTTCTCGTGTGTGTTTATTTCCTTCTCAACGCCACTCCTCTCCTTTTCCCTTCCCATCACAATCACACACACACTCACACGCGCACACACAATGAACCCTCAACTGTTTCCACACGTCCTTGTGACAGACGGAGGCCGATGTGCCCGTGTGCGCCCGCCAGACCATCATGATCCAGGTACGCCAACCCACCCCATTGCACATGCGCCACTCACTGCCTTGGACTTGTGGCGTTCGCAAACTGTCACGCCTCACCACCATCGCCACCATCACCACCATCACCACCATCACCACCATCACAACACATCATCCCCCCCTGACTCCTAACATCCCTCCCCCTCCCACTCCTCTCCACCTCCACACATACCTCCACATCTCCGCTTCCTCCTCCTTCTTCTTCGTCAGTACATTCTCGAGCTTGCCAAGACGCTCAAGCGTGACCCGCGCGAGTGTGTGAATGCGTTCTTTGCGCGCCTCGCCACGGCCGACCCCCAATACAAGGCGGCGTTTGACGACGAGGTGGCCGCCCTCATTGCGCGCGTGAAGAAGCGAGCGCAGGAGCGGGTGGCGGAGGCGCAGGAGGAGATGAAGAAGCAGCGGCTCGGACCCGGCGGGCTCGACCCGTACGAGGTCCTCGACTCTCTCCCCGCAAAGATCAAGGAGGTGCGGTGCAACAAGTGGGAGGGGGTGGAGTGGCCCGTGTGTGAATGTCTGCATGTGTCTGCGTGTGTCTGTCTGTCTGTGTGTGTCTGTCTGTGTGTGTGTGTGTGTGTTGTGTGTGTGTGTGTGTGTGTGTGTGTGTGTGTGTGTGTGTGTGTGTGTGTGTGTGTGTGTGTGTGTGTGTGTGTGTGTGTGTGTGTGTGTGTGTGTGTGTGTGCACTCTCCCTGTGTCTGTGTGTCTGCCTACCGGTTACACCCATCACGCATCAATTCCACTTCTCTCACCCCACAACTCCCCTTTCCCCTTTCGCAGGCGTTTGAGACACAGAACACACCCATGCTCAAGGAAGGCTTTGCCGAGCTCTCCCCAGAAGACGCCGCCTACCACTACAAGCGCGTCGTCGACAGCGGCCTCTGGGTCCCAGGTGCGTGCTCTGGCGTGTGTGTGTGTGTGTGTGTATGTGTCTGTGTCTGTGTCTGTGTCTTTGCCTCTATGTCTGTGTGCCTGTGTGTTGGATTGTTCAACGTTTCGCTTTCCTTTTTTGAATTGTGTCGCGTGATGACAATCGCGATGTCCTCCGAGCACTCACCTCAACTTCCTCCTTCCTTCGCTCTTCAATCCACCCCGCAGCTCCCGGCAGCGATCTGACAGACGCCAAAGGCGACGGTGACGACGACGGCGCTGACGACGACGGCGCTGACGCCGATGATGAAGGTACGACCAACACACCACACTTGCCATTCATGTTGCCATCACAGTCGCGCAGTTACAGTCGCGCAGTTTTGACGATTGTGACGATTGTGGTGACGTGACACCACGCCTTGTCCATGCCACACAGCACCATCATCTTCCTCCGCTCTATTTTCCTCCCCTTCCTCTTCTCACGTCTCTTCCTCCCTTCCTCTCGTGCGTGCACACGTGTCGTGTTTCCGCCCACCGCTGCACCTTCGTCCTGCTCCCCTCTCTTCTGCCAAGAGGAAGCGGAGGCGGACGAGAAGACGACCAAGGACAACTGAGACAACGCCGTCGGCCACAGCAACTGTCCACCACCCAAGACTCCACTGGCAGTGATGGTGGCGACAGTAGCACACAAGAACAGCAGCAACACCACCAACAACAACAACAACAACAACAACAACAACAACAACAACAACAACAACAGCAACGCACTGTTTTGGAGGAATGGTCGCTGTTTGGTGCTCTCCGCTCTTGGTGTTCGCTCCTGTGATTGCCCCCCCCCCCGTGTTCGTGTTCGTGTTGTGATGCTCTGTTTATGTGCTGATCGTTTGTATGACGTGGATGCCTACATATTCATCAAACGTGCGCATGTGTGTGTGTGTGTGTGTGTATGTGTGTGTGTGTGATGTGGTTGATGTGTCTTCAATCCCCGCCCCAGTGCAGAGGGAGAGGGGCTGTGATTGTTGCTCTCATCCCCCGTGTTTGTGGTTGTTGTGGTTGTTGCTCTCATCCCCGTGTTTGTGGTTGCTTCTGTTGCTTGTTTGCCACCGAATAAACGAGCGCACGTTCGCGTTTCAAACTTCACTGCCAGTGCGACTGCAGACTGAAGATACTCAAATGCGCCACAACAATACGCTCTAGCGAACAACACCATGTATGGTCAACAAGACTGACGTGATCAAGCAAGTTGTGAACAAACTGAGTGACCAGCGCAACACCGATGCGCACGAGCAGTGATGCAGTTAAGCGCTCTCACGGTCTGAGCCCTTGCTGTTCTTGCTGCTGTCGCTGTCGTTGCTGCCCGCCTTGGTGTCGCCACTGTCCTTCTTGCTGTCCTTCTTGCTGTCCTTGGTGCTATCCTTTGAGTCCTCCTCCTGGTCATCGTCGAAGATGGCGTGCGAAATGCGCTCAAAGAACCCGCGGTGCTCGTTCTTCTTCGCTTTGCTGCTCTTGCTGGCACTGCTACTGCTTCCGCTCCCAGCACTGAAGCAGCCACCATCACCATCATCACCAGCACCACCAGTGGCGTGCATTGCTCGCTCGGCAGCGCGACGGAGTGCAGCCAGCTCCTCCTCATCCACAAACACTTTGCGGCTCACACCTGCAGTGCGTTTTGTATGTATATGTGTGAGTATGAGTATGTGTGGGGGGGGAGGGGTATGTGAGTAAACGTGTGTGAGTATGTGTGTATGTGTGTGTGTGTGTGTGAGTGTGTGTGTGTGTGTGTGTGTGTGTGTGTGGGTGTGTGGGTGTGTGTGGGTGTGTGTGTGTGGGTTGTGATGTGATGTGAGATTGGAGCAAATACAACACTGGTGGTTTTGTCCAAGCACAAACAAACAGGAAGATGAGAGGACCCTTGCACACACGCATGCATACAACCCTCTCCCTTCCCTCCCTCCCTCCCGCCCGCCAGACAGCGCACCTTCGATGCCTGTGACTTCGCCATTTCTGTTCGCTTCACGCAGCGCCAACTGCTCATACAGCTCCCGCTCCTCATCGCTCAAGCGCCTGTCATCGTGATCACGGCCATGGTGATGGCACCAGCGGTGGTGGTGGCGGTGAGCGGTAGCATTGAACAACAATCGAGTCCGCGCACCATCACAACGCAACACGACGCACAGCCCGCCTAACAGACACACACACACACACACACACACACACACACACACACACACACACACACACACACACACACACACACACACGCGCACGCACGCACGCACGCACGCACACACACACGCCATACTCACACTGGGACGTCGACAACAAGTTCCAAGATGTGTGCGCCCTTTGTGTAGTCATGCACGCTCTGGAACCCACGGTCCCGCAGCTTGAGGCGCTGGCCCGAGTTTGTGCCTGCAGGCACCTTGACAGCCATGTCGCCGTACAGCCCTGGGACGTGCACACGCCCGCCGAGCACGGCTTGCGGCAGGCTGATCGTCGTTGTTGTGGAGGTGGTGAATGGTGGTGAACAGTGTGAAAAGGCAGAGGCGGTGCGCAATTCAACAAGCGCTGCGCTTTATCCATGAAAAGAAGAGATTGGCCGTCACACACAGCGGTCACACACAGCGGTCACAGTGGAATGCAAGGTACCTGATGCGCGCTGTGCTGAAGACATTGGTTCCCTTTCGCCTGAACTGCCGTGATGGCTCCACCTGAGGGTGACACACACAGCAAGAGTGAGGCACAGCACGTGTACAAATGATTATGAGGTGTGTGAGTAGCCAGGTTCACTGGCAGAGCGTACGGCAGGACGCGACCACCTCCACCAGCAACAACAGCCATCACAACAACAACAACAACAGCCATCACAACAACAACAGCCATCACAACAACAACAACAACAACAACAACAACAACAACAACCATCACAACAACAACAACCATCACAACAACAACAACAGCCATCACAACAACAACAACAGCCATCACAACAACAGCCGTAGCAATGGGTGGGCGGGACACCTCGATTGAGATGACGCGGTGGTTTCCGACTTGGAGCTGCATACCGTCCTCAACACCAGCAGGGATGTTCACCGATACCGTCTCCTCCGTCTTCACAGACCCGCTGCCCTTGCAATCCTGACGGCGGTGGTGGTGGGCAGAGCGGTGGATGGCAGCACCGTGATGGCAGCGGTTGTGTGAGGAACGCGCGTCAGTCACACGCACGTGCCGTGGGCACTTGCTGCACAACACAACACAACACAACACAACACAAC
>NW_004754924.1:120570-123070 GCF_000188695.1 Salpingoeca rosetta | reverse complement strand
GTGTGTGTGTGTGTGTGTGTGTGTGTGTGTGTGTGTGTCTGTGTGTGTGTGTGTGTGTGTGTGCATGTGTGTGTGTGTGTGCATGTGTGTGTGTGTGTGCATGTGTGTAGGTGTATGTGGACAGAGAGAGAGAGAAGAGGGAAGATGAGCCGGGTACACGACACGATACAATCTCTCGCTACCTTCGCCACCACCATCGTCACTAATTACCATCACCACCATCATCACCACCATCACTGTACCTGAAGGATGAGCAGGCGCTGTTCGTTCGAGAGATGAATGCGTTTCGGGGGCGTGGGCTGCACGTCGACACTCGCGCCACCGTTGCCACCATTTCCATCATCGGCTTCATCGTCGTCAGAGTAGTTGTCGCTGCTGTCGCTGTTGTTGCGTGTGTCCTCTTTGCTTCGCCCGCGCGGCACGGGCGGTTTGGCTTTTGCTGCACCCGATCTGCACGCACACACACACACACATCACCAAACACATACATGACGCTGAGTATCAAAGAACATGATGTGGATGAACACAAGCTACATCGCAGGCATGCAACCAAGTGTGCGTGTGTTGCATGCAGGCATAGGAGGCGTGCTTCCCTCCACCAACACGACTGACTTGAAGGTGGCTGCATCGAGCGGGCGGGCAGACATGATTGTGATCTCAGGACGCGAGCCGCCAGGGGACTGCGCAGTGGCAGTGATGGTCGTGGTGATGGTCGTGGCAGTGATGGTGGTTATCGTGGGTGAGCACGACAGTCTCAGCACAGCATCACCGCGTGGGCAGTGACATGACACAAAGCATCGCAAAGAACACACGCAACGCACACAGATGCACACGCACACACACACACACACACACACACACACACACACACACACACACACACAACGCACCTTGGCAGACGAAGGGCCAGCCCCCATCTTCTTAAAGTCGCCCGAAATTGGCTTTGCGCCCACAATGGTGATCTCAGGTCGGGTGCCACCGCCCTTGCCACGTCGCATTGATGATGATGATGACGAGGATGCTGGTGCTGGTGCTGGTGCTGGTGTTGGTGGTGATGATGATGATGATGATGGCTTGGGCGGCGCTGTCTTGTGTGACATCGAACGCAGAGAGGCAGCGGTGGTGCCGCTGCGAACAGTCTTCCCTGTCCCGGCTGCTGCTGCTGCTGGTGCTGCTGCTGATAATGATGATGATGATGATGATGATGACGATGCTGGTGCTGGTGGCGACTTGGTGGTGGTGGTCTGTTTGCCTTTTCCTTTCGACGACGCCAGCGCCGACGTGGCTGCACGTGCACGCGCCCCTATTGTGTATGTGTGTGTGCGTGTTTATGTGTGGATGTGTGTGTTTATGTGTGAACGCGTGTGCGTGTGTGTGTGTGCGTATGCGCGTGTGCGCGTGTGTGCGTGTGCGCGTGGGTGTGTGAACAAGGGAAGATGAGTGCTGTGCGAGCACGCCAATGCATTGGTGCCAAGTCAGGCAATGCAAGTGAACATAAGCACTGCCACACGTTTCAGGCCATCGTACCCGCTGGTGGTGGCGGCGGCCGTGTCGGGAGATTTGCCGGTGGCGCAGGGCGGGCAGGTGCAGCGCGCGGCCTTGAACGCAGCGAGCGGTGATGGTGATCATGGCAATATGGTGTGGGATGAGGTGAGAACGGTGTATTGTGAACAAGCAAACGGGCACGTCAGAGGATATAGGGCGACACGCAGCAAACGTGTGAAAGCAATTGGTTACACACACACACATGCACACACACATGCGCACACACACATACATGCACACATGCGCACACACACACACATGCCACACGCACACACAAAACACAACACACCACACACAGCAAATACATAAACACGCACACGCAGGCACCACCCATCTGTAACAATCACCGATGGCCACGCTGTACCCACTTTGCTGCCTTGTCGCCGCTTGATGTCTTGTGAGCTGCGCCCTCGGTGGCAGTCTTCTTGCTTGTCGTGCCGGCTGCTGTGCTGCTGTCGCCCACATCACCTGCGTCCTCCTTCTTCTTTGTTTCCTGCGGTGCCTTCGTGCTGCCGGCCCTCCCTTCGAGGGCGGTGGCAGCCGTTGCGTCCGCTGTTTCTTGTGGCGCTGCCTTCTCCCCCTCTTCGCCAGTGGCACCAGCATCGTCGCATTTGTCGGTGCCCTTACCCGTTCCCTTGCCCTTGCTGCTGCTGCCATCGTCACCCTCACCAACGGCACCACCATCACCACCGTTGATGTCATTGCCGCTGCTGGCGTCCTTGGAGATCGCTGCTGGCTTGAAGCGTTGTCGCCGCCGTGTTGGTTTGCTGATCGGATTCACGCCGCTGTTCGTGACAGTACCACTGCTCTCTTCCCCATTGCCCTCTTGGTCTTCCTCCTTGCCCCCGGCACCCTGCTGCTGCTGCGCTGCTGTTGCTGTTGCTTCTTCTGGACCTGTACCTTGATCGTGGTGTGCTTCACGGGAGTCTTGTGCTGCTGACTCCTCTTCCGCCCG
>NW_004754924.1:78070-118070 GCF_000188695.1 Salpingoeca rosetta | reverse complement strand
ACACCACGGCGCCCGCGGCCAAAGATGTCGAAAGGCGCGTCCACCGTGGGACCGACCAACCTGACACGTGCGTCACCAGCATCATCGGTGTCAGCGTCACCGTCAGGGAGCGCGGATGCACCACTGTCGCCATCGACACCAAGCATGCGATCGAAGCGTGGGCGGCGGCAGACCAATGGCTCCGTGCCCGTGCCGGGAACACCCAAGATGACACGCACAAACACTCGCCGCCGCAGCACCACCACCACCACAACAACAGCGGCGGCGGTGGTGACAAAGCCCACGCCTGTTGTCACGCGCGGGAGTGCGCGCGGATCGTCATCCAAACGGACACCAACCCCGACGGTGGCGGCGCTGATGCCGAAGAGGCGACGTGCAGCAGCAAGGAAACAGCGGCGGCGGCCACGCAGAAGCAGCAGCCGTCGTGGTGGTGGTGGCGGTGGCACAGCGAAGCGCACGCGTGGGCAGGCCAAAGGTGCATCGAAGAAACGGAAGCAGCAGCAGCGCGTGTCTGATGATGAGGAAGAAGAGGAGGATGAGGATGATGAGGAGACAAGCGGTAGTGATGGTGACGATGGTAGCGGTGGCGATGATGATTATGATGATGATGATGATGATGATGATGATGATGATGATGACGATGACGACGAGAATGATGACTCGAAGGAGAAGAAGAAGAAGAAAACGGGCAATGGGTATGGGCAGGTGAAGATGGGTGGCGGTCACTTCCGGTCGCCGAAGGAAATGGCAAACGCCTTTGCCCTCATCTGTGGCTCCCATGACACTTTCGACAACGTGGGTTGTGTTGCCGCGCGTGTGCTTTTGTGTGTGTGTGTGTGTGTGTGTGTGTGTGTGTGTGTCTGTCTGTCTGTCTGTCTGTCTGTCTGTCTGTCTGTCTGCCTGTCTGTCTGTCTGTCTGTGTGTTTGTGTGTTGTGGTCTAGCGTGTGCACGTTTGCCTGCAAGCACGATTGCATTCCGATACCTTTCCATTCACCATGATTGCGCTGCGGCGCTCACCCAAACACACACACACGCGCAAAATCACACTCACACGCACAAACTCACACCGCGCCATGCTCTTGCTTGTTCCTCTTCCTCTTCCCATATCCCGACGTGTGGTGTTGCCAGGCGTTCTTCACGTCGCTGTATGCGCTGCAAGCACGCATTCCGTTTGCTCCCCGCGACTTTGTGGGCGGCGACGAGCCGACCAACCCGGTCACCCCATACTGCCCCCCGCTCACACGCGACCCGCCGCCGCTGCCGTTGTCGGCGTCGTTGCACGGAGCACCGCCCGCGACCACGACTGCAACGACTATCAGCACGGCTGCTGCTGGTGCTGCTGCTGTTCGTGGCACCAACCCACCGTCTGCACCACCACTTCCGCACCTGCTCGACCCATCCGCCCAGATCAACAAGGGTGTGTGTGTGTGTGTGTGTGTGTGTGTGTGTGTGTGTGTGTGTGTGTGTGTGTGTGTGTGTGTGTGTGTGTGTGTGTGTGTGTGTGTGTGTGTGTGCGCGCCTGCCTGTCTGTCTGTCTATGTGCAGTTTGACTCGGTTTTGTTGCACAAACATTGTCCTCTTCCTTTCCTTTGCATTGCCCTCATTCTTGGAACTCTCCACCATCATCACACGAATCAGGCACATCTACGCTGTGCGGCAAGTGTGCTTCCACCCTCCCAAAGCCACGGTATGTGCCACACCTCCTCCCCCGCCGCTCCCTTATACCATCTCCACTGTCCTCTGTTTGACCTTCGCATACTGGTGCTTTGTTTCTCGCCATTGCTGCTTGCTCACTCATACACACGCTTCCATTCACGTCTGCTCGCATGTACACTTTGGAAACGTCCCTGTGTATGTTTGCGTGTGTCACCCAACTCCTGCGCACACGATAGGCTGTGCATACGGTGCGAGCGGCGCGATTACAATCCGAAAGAGGCGGCGGTGGCGGTGTGGCCGCACGACGAATCACAGACGAATCCGACGTTCCGCTTCAAGTTTGAACTCATCTCTCGCATCAACGTGAGCTTTGCTTTGTGTGTCGTGGGGGGGGGGAGTGAGTGTGGGTGTGGGTGTGGGTGGGTGTGTGGGTGTGGGTGTGTGTCTGTCTGTCTGTCTGTCTGTCTGTCTGTCTGTCTGTCTGTCTGTCTGTCTGTGGGTGTGGGTGAGTGCCTGTGTGTGTCTGTCTGTCTGTCTGTGGGTGTGGGTGTGTGCCTGTGTCTGTCTGTCTATCTTTCTGTCTGTCTGTGCCCGTGCATTTACTTGTCGATGTACTCCGCCTATTCGAACTAATTGGTCTTGTTCACGCGCAATCATCGCCTCCTCTCCACCCTCGCCATCATTAGTACCTCGAACGGGTACTCGCAGCAGCCCGCCGCCCACCGCAGGTACACACACACGCACGCATGCACGCATGCACGCCGTGGGAATTCTGACAACACTTGGTATTCTGCTTCCCTCACGTCTTACCTGGTCCCTCTTCTTCTTGCCAGGCCGATGCGAGCGTGCAGGTGGCGTGCAGCGCAGCGAATGCTTGCATGCAAACTGCCGAGCAGCCAGAATACGCCGAGCAACCCGAGCAGGAAGAGAAAGAGCAAACACATGAGCAACAGCAGCAACAAGCCAAGGAGACGGGCAGCAACAATGGTGCTTCTGCTGTTGCGGCTGAAGGCGATGGTCAAGCCACAACGACAATCACAGCGACGACCACGACAGCCAACACTGATGACACGAGTGCTGACGGCGACTGTGGTGATGCTGCAATCAACGTCGTTGCAACCGATGGCGCTGCTGCGATGGAGGGTGGCGAGATCAACGGAGACGGAGATAGAGACGGAGACGGAGATGGAGATGGAGATAGAGACGGAGACGGAGACGGAGACGAGTTGGGGTCGCAGCAGCCTGTTCGCCGCTCCCGCCGCCGCCGTGACCCTTCCATGGCCCTCCTACAGGTGCGCATGAGATGGTGGTGGTAGAATTTGTGTGTGTCTGTGTGTGTGTGTGTGTGTTTGTCTCTGTGTGTGTGTGTGTGTCTGTCTGTCTGTCTGTCTGTGTATCTGTCCGCTCGTTTGTTCATCTGTCCGTCTGCCTGCTTGTCATTGCGCTTGCGTGCTCAAAGTGTTGATGTGTAACTGGTCCTCTCAGCCTCAAATCTGCTGGCGTGTTCCCCCCTGCCACTTGTTTCATGGTCACCTCGCTCTTGTTGTCTCCTTTCTCACCTTCCCAATTTCCCACTTAAACACACACACACATATATATGTACACACATGCACACTTGCAGACGCTGTGGACGGAAGACGTGTTTGGCAAGAGCCACTGATGCCCTCGTGCGCCACTTTCCACCACCAGCATCACGTGCAACAGATGCACGGATCCTGCTGCTTTGATTATTGTTGCGATTCCCTTTCCTCTGCTTTTATCTCTATTTCCATCCATCCACCACAGCCAGCACAACCTGACCATTATTCGAAGAACCGCAACATATATGTCTGCCCTTGCTTGCTTATTTGTTGTTGTTTAAGTTGTTGTTGTCTCAGTTGTTGTTGTTTAAGTTGTTGTTGTTGTTTAAGTTGTTGTTGTTGTTGTTGTTGTTGTTTAAGTTGTTGTTGTTGTTTAAGTTGTTTAAGTTGTTGTTTGCGGGCGCACGCTGTGCACGTTTACTTGCTGCAGCTGTGCTTGCTCTGACTTTTTTTTTTCTTTTGTTGACGGATGTGTGCGGTTGACACCATCCAGTTTCGAGTCGTATTTGTAAAACAGCTTCAAGACACGTTGGACGTGGCTGCTGATTGTGTCGTGCTGTGTGTATTGGTAGGAGGGGGTGTAACGAACGAAAGGCGCGCGCGCGTGTGTGTGTGTGTGTGTGTGTGTGTGTGTGTGTGTGTGCGTGTGCGTGTGTGTGGGCAACGAAAGGCGCGTGCATGTGGTGTGGTTGATGTGCAGTGAGAGCGTGATGAGTGAGGGCATCACAACCACCGCACATTCAGGCAACGTGAGAACAAATGCATGAACAGAGGCCGCAGAACAAACGACAAGGGCAACAGGACAGCAACACAGTTTGGTGGGGTAAGTTGAAGAAACAAACAGGCAAACCAAAAGCAGGAAGGCACGAGGAAGACAAACGCAAGCAAGCATCTCAACACCAACACGATGAGCAAGCATGCGGGTGTCGACCAACAAACAACAACATCGGCAGCCAGTGAAGAAAGCACCAAAGGCAGAGAGAGCACAAGGAAGAGAAAGCGGCAGTTCCTCCAAACATTGCGGAACGTTGACTGTTGGTATGTGTAACAAGATGGAAGAAGGCAGAGGTGGGCGTGGGTAACAACATGAGCACCGAGGCGAATGGAGGATTTGTGGTGATTGGTTTACGCTTCATCCAGATCAAACACGGCGTCTTCGGAGCCTTCGAAGCCAAAATCGTCTGCGACAGGCAAGCGAATGGGGAAGGCGTGAATGAAGGCGTGAATGAAGGCGTGAATGAAGGCGTGAATGAGAACGCGCCACACACGCCAAACTAGTGGCAACAGTGTCGACAACCCACGCACATACACACACACGCACACACACACACACACATCCACACATACACACACACACATCCACACATACACACACACATCCACACATCCACACATACAAACACAATGCACACGCACCTTGGCGCTGTGTGGCGCGGCGTGTTGGCGGGGCGGTGAACGATGGATCACGCTGCAACGTGGAGTAAGCCGACTGCGCAGCGCTGGTGGCCGGCGCCGTGCTCGGCGTTGGCGGGAGTGGGCGCTCTCTGGTCGAGTGCCCAGAGCGGTATGGTGGCGGTGCCTGCTCATGCTCTTGCTGCGTTGACAGCTGCACCTTTGACGGCAGGCTGGTGGTGTACGTGCTGGAGTACGACGAAGCAGACGGACGACCGCCAGACTGCGACGAGCCGCCAAACTCCGACGAGCCGCCAAACTCCGACGGCTTGAATGTCTTCTGCTTGTCCATGATGGCAACGACGTCGCTCATCATTACGCCCATATGACGCAGTTCCTCGCGTGACAGCGACTTGAGCAGCGCGTACGTCTTGACGCCGTGGATGGACAGCGCTTGGTGCGAGTCTTCGTGGGTGACGCCCGCATACGAGAGGAAGTTCTCGAGCGTCTCCTCAAATCCCCAACCGGCGTCTGTGATCTCGGATGGCGGGAGTTTGAGGCGTGCCTCAATCTGGTTGCACAGCTGCTGGTTGAGACGGCGGTAATCTGTGCCGGAGTTGACCTTGGAGTAGTCCACATACAGGTGGCTGCCATGGGCAAAGTCAAGCGAGGACCCGTCCGGTGGCTGCGCGCGCGTACGTTTGTTTGTTTGTTTGTGTGTGCGTGCGTGTTGTGTTGCGTTGTGTTGTGTTGTGTTGTGTTGTGTTGTGTTGTGTTGTGTGTGTGTTTATGTGCATTTGTGTGTGTGTTGTGTTGTGTGTGTGTATGTGTGTGTGTGTGTGTGTTTTGAACAGAACGTGAGATGCCGTTGGCATGTCCGAAACAAAGACGGACAGACGCGAAGAGGTTGTGGCCATCGCCGCTTCAAGCAAAAGCACCTGACAGAAGCTACCACAAGAACGTACGTTCGCACGCGTCGTCTTGACGAAGAAGAGCGGCTTGCGCTTCTTGTGGGCGTAGTGCAGCTCGCTGCGGCAGTTGTGCGACTCGGCATACTCTGGCGAGTAGTCGATGATCACGCACGCAGACCCATGAATGCCGTCGCCCATGCTTTCAAGGATGCTGTCCTTCTGCACTCGCAACCAGTCAAATAATAATGTGACAAGATGTGAGATGGGGAGGTGAGATAAGAGCGCACCATACACGGCACACTGCAACGCACACACGCATACGCAAATCGTGCACACAATTACCCACGAACACAAGGTTACACAAGACACGCACACACGCACGCACGCACAATGCGAAAACGACAACCACTGCCCAGCCTGCACACACACACACACACACGCACGCGCACCTTGCCCATCTCGTTCTCGTCGCGCCAGACTGTGAAGCCAGCCTGTTTGAGGGCGTGCTCCAGCTGCTTGAAGCGAGTCTTGTGCTTCCAGGAATACGACAGGAAGCAGATGCGCGTGCCAGCGGCCACCGCCTTTGCTGTGTCCGCTTCATCCTCGGCGCACAGTTTGGCCAGTTCGGCCAGCTGGTACACATACGTCTCAAACTTGGACAAGGGCACGCCATCCCGCGAGGAGAGCTCGCCGGCCTGGAGCGAGTCACGGTCGCTCTCGTGCTCCGGCTGCGAGTCTGGATCGTCCTCGTTCATGTCGAGAGCCTCATCCCGCGCGCTATCGGCCCGGCGCTGCGCCTTGTCGTTGTCCCGCCCAATCTTGACGCTCACCCTGTGGTGCCTGTCCCGGAACTCGCGCGAGCGCGACAGCTGCACGTGCAAGCCTGACAGGTGCTGTTGCACCTCCTTGAGACTGGCCGGGAACTGCAGCTCTGTGAGCAGGAGGAAGAGCAGGTTGACCTTGTCGCACATGTTGAGGCGCGCGCCGCTGAGGCCGCCACCGGATGTGTACAGCTCCTTTTGCTCGAGTGCAGCGTTGGAGAGCAGCTCCATAAAGTCTGGCTCGTCAAGCAGGGCGTTGGCGCCCGCGGGCACAGAGCACACGGCGCCGAGCACGCTGAAGAGGATGCCTTCGAGACGGGTGTCCACGCTGGTGATGGCCTTGTTCGTGGCCTCCTGGGCCAAGCGCAGCACGGTGAGGTGGCCCTGCTCCTTGACAAACTGCTCCACGCTCTCCGGCGTGAACTTGAGCGTCTCGTTGAGGCAGCGCGTGGCGTTGTGCCGCAGCTTGAGGTTGCCGACAATGAGGAAGCGGAGCAGGACGGGAACGAGACCCTCGTGCACGATGCGCAGGCGGTGCTCCTTCTTCGACTTGGCCAGGTTGGCCAGGGCACGCAGGGCGCTCGTGAACCAGGCCATCTGGGTGCTGAGCTGGGCGGTGGTGCGGAAGACGTTGTTGTGCTGCTTGCGGCCGCGCAGCAGGGACACGAGCACGGGCACGGGGTTGGCCTGGAAGATGACGGAGGAGACAAGCTCCACCTTGCGCAGGTACGGGTACACCTTCTTCCCTTCCTCGCTCAGCTGGCCAGACACGCGCACGTCTGCGGCATCGGAGACATCGCGCACGACGGCGTGCTCCGTGATGTTGGCCAGCAGCTCAATCACCCGCTCCGAGGTGCGGTGCTGGAAGGCCTGGGCCGTCTTGCTGGTGGTGTTGGTCACCGCCTGCTCCACAATGAGCATGAGCTCTGGCGCGGCGTACGGCAGGTCACTGGCAAACACCACCATCGAGCTGAGGGACTTGGTCAGCTGCGACACGCCCTGGCTCAAGCACAGCACCCACTCCTCCTTCTGCCTCGTGTTGATGGCTTTGAACTTCTCCACAGTGCCTCCCTGCTCCTTTTGTTTCTGCTCCTTGTTGCCCTCCGTGCTGTCACCATCACCATTATCGCCATCGTCGTCGTCGTCGTCGTCGTCATCATCATCGTCGTCCTTGGTGTCACCGGCGTCCTCGCCATCACCTTTGCTGCCATCGCGCACGAGCTGCTTGTCCTCGTGTCGCTCTGCCTCCAGCGCGTCCTCAATGCCCTGACGCAAGACATCACCCAGCTTGCCAAAGGCGTCGAGGAAGAGGCAGAACATGCGGTAGGCGACGTGCTTGCCAATGAGGCGATCGAAGCGATCGAGCCCCGTCTCGTACATCTGCAGCACTTGGTCCTTGGAGGATTGACCCACAGCGCCGTTGAACGTGCGCGGGAGAGGAGCACCGCTACGCAGGCGGAACCTGAGCTCGTACAGGAGGTTACGTGCGGCGAAGATGTGCTCGAAGAACTTGAGAAAGGGGTAGGTGCTGTGGTTGGAGCGGATTGTGCTTGACGACGTGGGCAGGTCGGCGATGGTGGTTCGGGAGGTGTGGTAGAAGCCCTGCACAAAGGCGTCAAAGTAGTTGTGGCGCACGCACTCCACCATCACGTCGTGCACGCCCTCCATCTTGGAGGAGAGCTTGCACACGAGGCCGCACAGGTTGAGCAAGGTGGCGTGGGCGAATAGGCGGTGGCGTGCCCGAGATTCAACAACGAAAACATGTTGACGTTCTCAAACGTGTCGCATGCGCGATGGAAGCACGGGTCAAAGGGAACGCCAGAGAGCCCGCCAAACTGCGACCGCTGCTTGATGTTCTTCAGTGACGTCGTTCCAGCCGTCACCCCGCCAACAGCAATCCCTGTGTGTGTGTGTGTGTGTGTGTGTGTGTGTGTGTGTGTGTGTGTGTGTGTGTGTGTGTGTGTGTGTGTATGTGTGTGTGTGTGTGTGCGTGTGAGCGGGGAAAAATGTGAACCACACAAACGCCAGCAAACACAGGCAAACACCCACACACACTCACACACACACACTCACTCACACGCTCACTCACACCCACACACACTCACTCACACGCTCACTCACGCGCAAACACACACGAAACACGAAACACACAACACAATACACACCGTGGAGGAAGAAGGGGAGGTAGTCTGAGCCGTCAATGTCCGTCTCCTTGGTGACAAAGGGCATGTACTCAAACGCCTCCAAGTTGGCGGAAAAATACGCCTCAAACTGCTGCTGCAGGAAGATGGATCCTGCACGCGCCGTGCCCGGCGGCAGCAGAGAGCCCTCGTACACAAAGCGCGCGTAGTTTGGGCTGGCCAACGTGTCCACGTTGATGTTGGCAATGACGGGCTCATGGACTGGGGTGTCGCTGGAGTTGAGCTTCGACACAAAGTACCCGCTCCCAAGCAGCCCTTCCTCAGCAGCGCCCCTGCACAACATGTGCGTGTGGTGTGGTGGTGTGGTGTGTGCGGGAGGGTGTGTGCGTGGGTGTGTGTGCGTGTGTGGATGTGGATGAGTAGATGCATTCATGTGTGCGTGCGTTTTTCTGGGTGTGTCCCATCGACCCATTTCGTGGTCGCCAAAGAAAGACCACAAGATGCACACACCTACACCCCATCCCCATCACCTCCCCTCTCCACCCACCACGCACACGCCCCCCCCCCCGCACCATACACCAATCGCAGTGACTGACCAGAAGGCAAAGATGACGGTGAGGGTTGGGCGGAGGTTGAAGCGCGCAATCTGCTGCGCCATGGCCAGCACCACCGCCGCGCCAGAGCCGTTGTCGTTGATGCCGGGCCCACGCGGAACGCTGTCGAGGTGGGCGCCAACAACAACCGCGTACGGCAGCGTGCCCTGGCGCACAGCAAGCAGGTTGAATGTCTCCACAACGGCACTTGCTGCGTTGACCGTCATGTTCACCTGCACCCCATCGGCAACTGCGGCAGCTAGCAAGTGCACCACGCCAACAACAGGGATCTGCACAAAGGGGACCGAGGCGTTGTACGCCCACGTCGGGTCTCGCACGCGCTCGTTGGGCAGCATGGCATCCGCCTGCTCTCGGTACACCACCATGGCCACGGCGCCAGCCTGCTGTGCTGCCCGCGCTCGCTGGTACAGGTTGCTGCACGTGCTGGTGTCTGGCACCACCGCCACCTTGCCGCTCGCCGCAGCAAACGCCGCTCGCGTGCACGCGGCGCCGTCAAAGTTGACGGCAACCGCGGATATGGGGTCGCCTGTCCCGCCGGAGAAGCGGAGCGGCTGGAACTCGACGTAGGGGTGGAGGTGTAGGGTGATGCTGCCACTGGCCACGGTCATGGTGTGGTTGCCCCTGTCCTCCCACACGGGCGCCTCAAAGTACTGTCGGGTGACGTTGGTGAGCCCGGCGCGATGGGGCTCAAGCTGCGCCTCCACATATGCGGCGCTGCGGTTGAACCCGTACAGGACACTCCGGGACGGCGGGCCATCTGGCGTGCTCGCTGCAGTCGCATTCAGCTCGTGCAAGTGGTCATACAGCTGCATCGGGTGGTCGCAATAGTGGCAGGGGTGGTGGCCGTGGTCGTGAGGTGGTGAAATAGGGTGTTGGTGATGAGTGGTGTCAGTGGTGGTGGTGGTGTCAGTGGTGGTGGTGGTGGTGGTGGAAAAGCAAGCGGGCACAGCAACTAAAACAACCAGTCGAAACGTACTCACTCGGACAGACCGACAGACAGACAGGCAGGCAGACACACACACACACACACACACACACACACACACACACACACACAAAGTTGCACCCTTATACACGCATACCACAACCCTACACGCACGCACACCTACAAACACACACGCACACCTACAAACGCAAACACACACGCACACACTTGTTGGTAGGTGACGCGTTGGACAAAGGTGCTGGGTGCGTATTTGTTGTTGCCGGCAGAGCCGACAAGGGCAGTCGCCAAAATGGTCAGCACGGTGGCAAGGGCACACACGCAAAATGCCTGTGTCCAGGAGTCAGGCGACGGACAGCACATGAAGAGGAGCGCCTCTGGCGGATCATCCTCGGTGCCATCCAACAGCCGCTGGCGCTCTGATTCTCTGTGCACGTGGTGGTTGCTGTTGGCGCGGGCATTGTTGGCAAAGGCGGCCGCCCCTGCCTCCAAGTTTCTGCCGCGGTTTTCATATTGACCATCATCAGCACCACCACCGCCATCGTCGTCCTCGATGTCGCGCTCCAGCGCACCCTCGTGCGGGCGGTCCTGGTCCCACACGCTGGGCTTGTCCATCATGCCGCCACCGCCACCAAACCGCTGCTGCGGCCCTGCGCCCTGCTTGTGCAACAGCTTCGTGTGCTCCGCCATGCACGTCGGTGTGTGTGTGTCGGGGGGAGGTGTGCGTGTTTATGTGTCTGTGTCTGTGTCTGTGTCTGTGTGTGTGTCACACGGAGGAACCAGAGGTTGTGTGTCTGTCTGTCTTTTGCTTGTGTCTTGTGGAGCGAGCACAAACAGAGCAAGCGAGAGCGAGAAATGAGTCATGCCATAGTCGAGACTGAATTCAGTCGTGACACCAAAAATACAAGTTGCTGTCTGTTTTGTGTGTGCGTGCAGGCCACCTTTCATTGCTTGGTTGCTGTTGGTTGCTGTTCTTGGCATCAACGACAAGCAAGACAGACGAACAACACTCGGACACGCACGACCAGAGAGGAGACGAGTGGTCTCTGAACTGGAACAACTGACCCTCCCCAGCGGCACACAAACAAACACAACCACACACACACACACATACCCCAACACACATACGCATCCACCCACGCAAACGCAGAAAACACACATCCACATACATATGCGCCGAGCACCAGTTCTCCTCTTCCCCTCTTCCCCTCCCCCCTCCTACTCTTTCCCTTCCATCTGATCCAGCATTGACTGATGGGGTTGCTCAAAGCGGTGTGGGCACTGCTGCCGCGAAAACGCCAGCGCCACATCCGCTTGCAGTCACACGATGATGACAGCGATCACCACCACCGCCACCGACATGCCAGCCACCGCCTGCCACAGCACCACCATCACCACCACCACGACGAGCACAACGACGACGCAATACTGATGAACGTGGGATCGAATCACGACATGCGTGCAGATGCAACAGCACACATGTCGCATGCACTGCCTATCGATGGATCAAACGGCAACAGCACCGCGTCGTCGGCGACCATCCGTGCCCGCACGACATCCACCGTAGCTGCGCCGCCAGGTGACCACCCCGAGGCCGTATGCACCTGCAGTGCCAATCCAGCGCTGACAAAGGACCGCGCGGGGCACCAGGCGTGTGCGGCATGCGCACAGGACCATGTGCACGTCATGGGCGGTGCCGACAGCGGGGCCGTGGTTGGCGCTGCCCCGCTCCCCGCCTCCGCAAGCAACGGGCCTGGGCTAACAACCGCCGCCTCTCTATCAAAGGCAGCAGCATCGGCAACAACAACAGCTGCCGCCGCCGTCATGTCTGCGCTGCCAGGGGCGGGGGCTTCTCTTTCATCTTCCTCCACCTCTGCATCTGCTCGCAAGCGCAAGTCATCTCGGCGCACGTCATCGTCATCAGCGGCGTCGACGTGTGCTGGCGCAGTCAGTGCGTGCTGCTCCGGTTTTGGGCGGTGGCTCAGCCGTCGCCTTCGCTGCCGCATGATGACAAACCCAGACAAGGTATTCTTTCTGCAGCGTGTGTTTCTGTGGTGGTGGTGGTGGGGTGGTGGTGGTGGTGGTGGTGGTGGTGGTGGTGGTGGCCTGTATTCCTGTCTGTCTCTCTGTCTCTCTCTCTCTCTCTCTCTCCCCCTGTGTGTCTGCCTGTCTCTCTGTCTTTCTGTCTGTCTCTCTGTCTGTCTCTCTGTATTTCTGTCTGTCTCTCTGTCTGTCTCTCTGTATTTCTGTCTGCCTGTAGGCATCAACGTGTGAAGGTGCTTGGTTGTGCGTCAAGCTGTTTGCATCTTTGAGGACGCAGTGCAGCCCAGCTGGCGCTGCCGTTGCTGGCGACCAGCAACTCGGCTGTTTGCCATTCTCTCACCTCACCGTGGTTCCTCCCACCATATCTCGCTTGCTCCACTGCGTTGCTGTGGCGCTGACAGATGACATCGCAGTCATATGTCAACTACATCACCGTCGTCATTTTCCTCGAGTTCTTTGCGTGGGGGCTCGTCACAACCATCCTCCCAGAGGTGCTGCACCAGGAGAAGAGGAACTAAGAAGGGAGAAGATGGGTGATGCTGAGGTGTGAACGGCGGGTGGGGAATTTGTTGGGTGGTCAATTGGTTGTTGGTTGAGCGAGACGCGCTCTCCGTCACACGCACGCACACACGCACGCACACACACACACACACACACACACACACACACACACACACACACACACACACACACACACACACACACACACACAGATCTTCACATGGACGTATGTTCTCATGCTCACTGACACACACACACACACATTTCTCTCCCTTGCATTCCGCGCCTCACTCATTCACACACGCGCGTGCAGGCGTTTGCGGACTTCTTTGGGCCGGAGAGCAAGTGGATGGTGCTTGGGCTGACACAGGGGCTGAAAGGGTTTCTCTCCTTCCTCAGTGCGCCGGTCCTGGGTGCTCTCTCAGACACCTCTGGGCGAAAGCGGTTCCTCCTCCTTGCTGTGGGCGCCACCTGCTTACCCCTGCCCTTCCTGCTCATCGCCAACCTGTGGTGGCACGTGCTAGTTGTTGCCTTCTCCGGCGTGTTTGCCGTCACCTTCTCCATCGTCTTTGCGTATGTGTCCGACGTGACGAATGAGGAGGAGCGGAGTGCGGCGTTTGGGCAGGTGTCCGCCACCTTTGCTGCCAGCCTTGTCATCAGCCCTGCGCTCGGCTCCCTGCTGCAGTCACTGTATGGCGTTCATTTCGTCTGCGCGGTCAGCACCATCATCGCCGCCATCGACGTCCTCTTCATCGCCCTCTTCGTCCCAGAGGTAAAGCCGGTTGGCTGCCGGGGTCTTGTGTGTGTGTCTGTGTGTATCTGCATTTGCATGTGCACGCGCTGTGTGCTTTATACGCCTCGAATGTATTGTGTGTGTGTGTGTGTGTGTGTGTGTGTGTGTGTGTTGTTTGATTCGAGGCCTGTCGTCGTCCTCACCTGCAGCCATATGACCGTCGCACCCAACACCATCCTCAGTCCGTGCCCCCATCGGAGGTGCAGAAGAAAACATTTTCATGGCAGATTGCCAGCCCGTTTTCATCGCTCAAAGTGAGCTTGAGGCACACGTGTGTGTGTGTGTGTGAATGCGTGTGTGTGTGTGTGTGTGTGTGTGAATGCGTGTGTGTGTGTGTGTGTGAATGCGTGTGTGTCTGTATCTGTCTCTGTCTGTGTCTGTGTCTGTGTGTCTGTGCGTTCTTTTGGGCGTGCAGTTGCTCTGCATGTGCATGCTTCACCTCTCACGCATTGCAATCTCTCTCCTGCCACGTCAGGTTGTGTTCAGCAACGTGTACATGCTCAAGTGGTCGGTCATCGTCTTCTTCAGGTGTGTCCGTGTGCTTGCGCTTGCATGAGTGCCGCTGTTTCGTGAAGAGCACCTCGTACACAACACATGCACACATATCCTCACTCACCGTCTGACAAACTCACGCTCACAAATGCTAACACACGCTCACGCACGCTCACGCACGCTCACTCACACTCGCTCATCCATACCCTCTCCTCATACTCACACAAATACTCTCTCACATATACTCTATCACACTCACACGCTCTATCACACTCACCTCCTCCACACACCGACACCACCACCACCAACAACAACAACACCCCCTTGCAGCTACCTGCCTGAGGCGGGCCAGTACCAGTGCCTGATGCTGTATCTGCAGAGCATCGGCTTCTCCAAGCCCGATCTCGCTGGTTTCATTGCCGGTGTTGGCATCCTCTCCATTCTCGCGCAAACGTTCGTTCATGTGTGTGTGTGTGTCTGTGTGTGTTTCGTGTGTGTGTATGTTTCGTGTGTATGTTTCGTGTGTATGTTTCGTGTGTGTGTGTGTGTGTGTGTCTGTCTGTCTGTCTGTGTGTGTGTGTGCATTTGTCTTGTATTGTGCCTGCGTTTTGTGTCTGTCTTACCGTGTGTTGTCTATCTGTCTGTCTCCTATTTGTCCTTGTCTTGTTGAACTGAGTGCCCATCAGTGCTGGTGGGTTGTATTGTGTTCTTCCTCTCTCATTCCAAACTGTGCACCTCCCCCCCCCCATGCATGCAACCTCAACCCCCGTCCGTGCTGCAGGTATGTGCTGTCCACCATGTCCCACAGCATGTCGCAGAAATCCGTCATCATCGCCGGCCTCATCGCCCAGGCATGCCAGGTCTGCCACTGTGATGGTGTTTTCTTTTGTTTTGCTTTTATTTTGCTTTGGTGTGCTTGTTTGTTTGCTTTTATTTTGTTTTGTTTTGTTTTGCTTTGTTTGCTTGTTAGTTTGTTTATTTTGGTTTTTTGTTTTGTTTTGTTTTTGTTTGCTTGTTCGTGTCTGTGTCTGTGCCTGTGTGTGTTCGTGTTTGTGCGTCCGTCTGTGCGATGCCCGTCGACCGCCTTCACCCATTCTTCCCGCCGCCACTCACGGTTACACTCGCGCACACACTCTCTCCCCCTCCCCTCCGCTCCCTCTCGTCTCCAATCTCACGTCGCTGCAGCTTGCGCTGTATGGGGTGGTGACGACCAAGTGGGCGCTGTTCATGACGGGCGGGCTGCTCGCCTTCAGCAGCCTTAACTATCCCGCCGTCTCAGCCCTCCTCTCCCAGACAGCAGCGCCAGGCCAGCAGGTGCGCTGTGTGGGTTTGTTCGCGCGTTTGCGTGTCTGTGTCTGTGCCTGTGTCTGTGTCTGTGTCTGTGTCTGTGTCTGTGTCTGTGTCTGTCTGTGTTATGTGTGTGTGTGTGTGTTATGTGCGTGTGTGCGTATGTTTTGTGTGTTTACATCCCCGTTCAAGCCGACCCCAAGCTCTAACTCCAATGCCTGTGCTCATCACCACCGTCTCTTCAACCATGAAGGGTGCTGTTCAAGGCATGGTGACCGGGATTCGCAGCCTGTGCACGGGTCTCGGCCCAGCCGTCTTTGGCGCCCTCTTCCAGGTCTGCGATGGTGGTGGTGGTGGTGGTGGTGGTGCGAGTGAAGGTCGGCGTGATGGATAGTGATGGTGGTGATGCTCTCACGTGTCGCATGCACACTGTCCAGTAGATGAACACCACCTCGTTCGCCACCCTTTTCCACTCACCTCCTTTGCCAACAAACAAATACTGACTCACACACAAATACACACACACACACGATTTTGCCACGACACGTCGTCTGCCACGTGCCACCAATTCAGTACACGGAGGTGCCGCTGGATCAGGAAGGCGGCAACCGGCCGCTTGTTCCGTTTCCCGGAAGCCCGTTCCTGATTGGGTGTGTGTCCGTCTTTGTGGCGCTCTTCGTCTCCATGAGCGTTCCAGGTGCGCAGCACGTGCAATGCCTGTTGCTGTCGCTTGCACACACCCTGCGACCAGGAATGTGAGGTGCTTGCTGTGTTTATAACAATCACACCACCACCACCACCAACAACAACAACAACTTAAACAACAACAACTTAAACAACTTAAACAACAACTTAAACAACAACTTAAACAACAACAATGTTGTACACTCGGTGACACACGCACGCACACACACGCACACACTCGCACACACTCGCACACACTCGTTTCCACGCACCCATTGCGCCTTCGCTGCGTGCAACAGACCGCAAGCGGCACGATGGGCGCATGTACTCGCTGACAGATGACACGCAACAGCACGTCTTCAACGCATCGTTCGTTGCAGACACATGTGAGTGATGACTTGTACACATGCACAAACCCACGCAGCGTTTGTGAATCATAGCGAGTGTTCTGCGCTTCCAAACTCTTTCACTCAACTCAACTCAACTCAACTCAACTCAACTCAACTCAACTCAACTCAACTCAACTTCCTTGCTCATTCATGTGCATGCGACTGAACAGCGGATGTGGAGCTGAAAGCTGAGGGGGACGGATCGAGAATTGAAGACGACGACGCACACGCACACACGCGCAAGCTCGAGATGAGATAGCAGCGATAACGAGAATGAAGGAAAGGGATGTAATAGTTGGAGGTGGTGGTGATGGTGGTGGGTCGCGTGGTTAAAGTGTGAATACGAGAGTGGTGAGTGCATGCCTGGTTTTTAGCTTCGTGGTGTTCATGCACTCGCTGCATCAACCCCAGGTGCACTGCAGTAATGTGCGCACATGCAAACCATTGCACTGGCTGTACATATTATTGCCTTTTGGTACGACAGGGAGCACAGCAAACGTGTTGTACCTGCAGCTTTTTCGGTTGTCTTTCGTTGTTGGATGTTTCCGTTTACTGGGTCAGTTAGGTTGGTAGCTCAACCACGCACACATGTGTATAGATATTTTTGTAGCTCAAGTACACCACGCTGTCGGCCATTGCCACGATCGAAACACACTCGATTGAAGCCGGTGGGGCAAGTGGATGGAGGAAGGGGCAGCAGTCACAATAGTCAGGAACAGGAGCAAAACAGTAGAGTCACGGGCACTAGGTCGGAGAAGAGAGAAGAAGATGAAGGGCAAGAAGGTGTAGGTGTTTATGTCTGCGTGTGGTGTGTGCGCGTATGTGCGTGTGTGTGTGTGTGTGTGCGTGTGCGTATGTGCGTGTGTGTGTGTGTGTGTGTGTGTGTGTGTGTGTGTGTGTGTGTGTGTGTGTGTGTGTGTGTGTGTGTGTGTGTGTGTGTGCGTATGTGCGTATGTGCGTGTGTGTTGCACCGCTGGCCATTGCCGACAAAGTCACAGTTTGTCGCCGTCACCTTCACTTTCACCTTCGCCTGCATCGTCATTGCCGTCGTCATGGTCGTCTGGAACGTCGACAAACGGATCAATCTGAAAATAACCGCAGCCACGGGCACGAGGGGTGAGATGGGTGAGTCGTGAACGTTATGAGCCGATGTGATGGTGTTAGGGAGACACGCGGTGACTGCACAGAGAGGCAGGTGAAGTGCACACACACACACACTCACACACGCACACACTCACTCACTCACACACTCACACACGCACACACTCACACACTCACTCACACACTCACACACACACTCTCTCTCTCACTCTCACTCACACACACACACTCACACACACACTCACACACACACACACAAACACACTCACGCACAAACACACTCACACACGCGCGCTCAATTGCACGCACGATGGTGTCTGCCGTTGCTGGCCCGTGCTCCAGCAGCTGCAGGTACGACTGGATGAGGCGCTGTAGGCGGGACGGCGGGAGCGGTGCAATGGCCGGCACCCAGCGCACAGCACGTGCACCGCTGTACACACGCACGAGGCGAAGTTGCTCAAAGACGTTCTTGGCGGCGTTGGTGTGGGCAAGCTTGTGTGCGACCTCCAGGCAGCGCGTGGGGGTGAACGGCGCACGCACCTGCCGCTGCAGCAAGTCTGGCAGCATGGATTGCAGGCACCCGCCGTACACCGGTGATGGTAACGTGGTCACGTGGGCGCACACCACAATCAGCAGCGTGTCCTCCTCTGCCTCCACTGCCTCTGCCTCATCTTGTTTCGTGTCGCCGTTGGCAGTGGCAGCTGTGTGTTCGTGGGGCGGGCTGTGGTTGCGGTCTTCGTGCGCGTGGCTCGTGAGGGCGGCGTGAACCTCCTCGGCCTGGGCCTGTCAACACAGCAGAAACGGTGTCGTGTGGTGATGGTGTGATACCGCATGTGAGAGAAGGAAGAGCATAGGGATGGCACTTGCTGCATCTTTGACAAGAACACCGACACAGACAACACATATGACGTGGATACGCTCGTGCAGCCACGATACAAGCAAGCTAGCATGAGCCACATGCTCGTACAGAAAAGTCCCCCATCACATACACACACGCACACACCGGGGAGAGGTTGTGTGAGTGATATTGGCGTTGGCTGGCTGCGGGTGCTTGTGGCATGGCTGGTGCTGCTTGCCGACCGCGCTGCCGTTGTGCTGGCTGCTGCTGCTGTTGTTGTTGTTGTTGTTGTGCGAAGAAGGAAAACGCAGTGTGGCGCAGTGCCGCCTGGTCCACATATGCCACCTCCATGCTGACAGATCCAACACCGAGGTAGTGGTGCAGCATGGACACGGAGAAGGACGGGGAGAGCGGGATGTCATACTTGCGCTCTCGCGTGCACATGCTCACGTGCACGTAGCGTCCTCGCAGCTTCACACGGCGGTGCACTGCACGTTTGGCTTTCCTGAACAAAAAGGGTGTGGTGTGTGTGTGTGTGTGTGTGTGTGTGTGCGTGTGCGTGTGTGCGTGCGTGCGTGTGTGCGTGCGTGTGTGTGTGTGTGTGTGTGTGCGTGTGTGTGTGTGTGTGTGCGTGTGTGTGCGTGCGTGCGTGTTTGTTTGTTTGCATATGTGTGTGTGTTTGATTGTTTGCACATGTGTGTGTTTGAGTGTTTGCAAATGTGTGTGTATGTGCGTTGACAAGTACAGACACGAGAGCACAGACACGAGAGCACACACTCACACTAGCTCCCCCCTTCACACGCCAACACACCCACATAGTAGACATGTGTACCTGGCTTCGTATTTGCTGCAGAATTTGACAAAGGCGAAGCGGGTGAGCATAAACTCGCCAGGCTGAGGGCAGCAAGCGCACGAGGCAGCGTGTGAGACGGTTTTGAGTGTAAGTGAACAAGCGAGCGAGAAGCCGCAGTGAAGCAATGCTGTCGCACCTCTTTGAGTTGAATCTCACGCAGCAAGCCAAACCGACAGAAGATGCGCTGCAAGTCTGCAAAGTGAACCTGTTGGTGTGTGATGAAGGTTGAGTCTCGTACTGAGTGTTGTCGAGTCGTCCTGCACTCACACAACACAACACAAACACAACACAACACAACACAAACACAACACAACACAAACACAACACAAACACAACACAAACACATCCCGTACGTTTGGGTCGAGGTTGGAGACGAGCAAGTTCTTGCCACTGTCGTCGCAGGTGAACTCCACAATCTCCACATCGCCCTCCTCCTCACCACAAGTCCTTGCACCGTCACCAGCGGCGCCTTGTCGCTGCATGGCAGCTGTCGCACCTCTCTGTTGCGATCCCACCTCCATCTCCATCTCCGACACCAACCACTCGCCAACGGCCACAACCTGTTTCTGCCTGTTTGCTTGCTTGCTTGCTTGCTGTGATGTGAGCGATTTTTTTTTTCAAGTTTCGCGGCGCACAATAACATGACAGCCCCCACACCACACGCGACAATGACCACCATGGCGCGAAGCGAGGAATGGAGGGAGGAGGCAGTGCTTAGGCTTGCAGTTCAAGTGCGAGTCGCCTCTTCTCCGCTGACCTCAAGGTGAAGGTCTGGTGTGTGTATGTTTGTGTTGTCCCTACTTCAAGGCTTCAGGGCACAAACCAGCAAGCAAGCGTGGAAGAAGCAAGCATCCCACCTTCCACAACTCACACACACACACACATACACACTTCCACACACACTCACACACACGCACACACATACACACTTCCACACACATACATACGCAAACACACATACACACATACGCTTCCACACACACACACACTCTCTCTCTCTCTCTCACACTTCGCATGTTTCAACAGCCTTCGCCTTCCTCAGATGGCATGCGCTTGCGGTCAGCTTTTAGACTTTTGGGGTTGTGGCTTGGATACTGTGTCACGCACTCCTTGCTTGGGGTTTGCTCAACGGCCACACTGAGTCTGTCATCAGGTCATCTGCTGTCACGCCGTGCTATCCGAACTGGTGCGTGCACACACACACACACACATACACACGCACACAACACATACATACACACAACACATACATACACACAACACATACATACACATACAACACACACGCAACACATACATACACATACAACACACACACACACGCACACAACACATGCACGCACAGTCACACAAGTCTACTGCCGAGATCACGCAGTCTCGCGCTGCGGTGTCACTTGCTCACAGCACCCTTGTTGCTTGTCTGGCTTGTAGCATTCCCAAGGCAGTGCCCAGCACGCTGCTCATCGCGCTCGGCGAAGTGACCGTTTGACACTGTTGATTGGACGCCATCCAATCCAACACCCCCGAGGACGTCGCTTCGCTGCTCTCCATGTCAGTCAAGTCAAAAGGGCCAACGGCCCTTCTTCCCTTGCGTGCGCTGTTGCTGTTTGAGGTCTGCTGCTTTTGCTCCGTGAGGAAAGGAGGAAAGCCATGCGCTGTGCGTGAATGCTCACTTGTGCTCTGTGACTAGGCTGCAAGCACAACGGGAGCCCTTCATGGCTATGGCAGATCACCGCGCGCGTCTTTGCTCTTTGGTGTGTTTGTTGTGTTCTGCGTGTGTGTTTGTGAATGTTTGTGTCTGTGTGTGTTTGTGCCTCTTTGTGTTTTTGTGTGTGTTTTTGTCTTTGTGTCTCTGTGCATGTGTGTGTTTGTGTCTGTGTGCGCGCCCGCGTATGTACTTGTTGCTGATGTCTTGCCATCACTCCATCACTCCATCATGATCGTCGTTTGTATTTGCCTCGCTGTCTATCTGTTTCCTTTTGCTTCCTGACAGTCTTTCTCATCCTCGACACGCACGCGCACAACACACACAACACACAACACACAACACACAACACACACACGCGCGCACAACACACATCCACACACAACACACACGCACACACACAACAAACACACACACAACAAACACACAACACACACACGAACACACCACACACAAACAAAACAGGAGCAGGCGCGCGGTTTTCGAGTTTCTCGCGGCATGTTTCCGTTGCGGCGGTTTTTCGTTGATCCAAATGGCCGCAAATGTACATTTCCCCACCCTGAGCGAATTGGAAATTTCTGCCAGTTTTGCTTTGGTGGATACGTCGCTTGCGTGGTTTTGTGCGCACTGCAGTGTGTTCCCTGTGCGAATCGTACATCGACGAACGCACGCGGTGCTTGCAAGCCCGCCAAAACCAGGGTTGTTGGTGCAAGACCCTCACCCTCGCTCTCGCTCGCTTGCTTGCTGGCCGTTATCGGCCACCCGCCCACACTTGCTGCGCCCGGTGTGCATCCCTTCCCCCATTGGTGACCCCGGGGCTCCCTCCATCGTGGACCCAACACCGCTTTCCTCTCCCCAACACCCTTCCTTTCCCTTCACCCCTTTCCTTTGTGTGGACCCTTTGACAGCGAGTTGAGGCGCTCATCTGCGCATTTCCCAACCCCCTTTACTGTTGGCGGCTTGCCGCCCGCCAAGCCCGCCTTTCTTTTTGTCGACAAACTTTTTTTTTCCTTCCTCAGCGGTTGGTCCCCTCCTGTCTTATACTGGCTCAAGCTGGTCCATGTACAACGCGCTCTTGTTTGACACGTTACCCACCAGCAAGCGCTTATTTCCCCCCCCCCCCACACACACACACCAACTTTTGTTCCGTGTGGCCTCGTCAGTAGTGCTGACTCATAGCCTTGGACCATGAGCAGCATCCGCTTTCGGCAAAAAGCGCTTGACCACAACAAGCCGCTGCCGATTTACCGCGAGGAAGACCACCCAGATGTGCTGCTGGAGACAGCGGCGCTGAGCCGCGCCGTCCCAGACATGCCCACTGGCATGGAGAAGGAGGAAGAGGAGGTGAGCGCGTCCACTGTGCTCGCAGCCTGTCTCGCAACGGTCCTTGAAGCTTGATCGCGTCATCCATACCCGTGTTTTCGCACTGCCACCCACAAATTTTCCACACCCCACACGCAAGCCCTTCAAGTAGCCTGTTTTTGGTGTGTGTGTTGTCGCTGTTTTGGTCGTTTCATCTCCGCGCGCGCGCGTGTGTGTGTGTGTGTGTGTGTGTGTGTGTGTGTGTTCCCTCCCTCCTTCCCCCCACCCCCTTTTTGTCCTCTCCCTCATTCTCTGCCTCCCTCTGTGTCTCTCACTCCCCGCACTACCCACCCGCTATCAACTGACACGCGCTCGAAACACACACGCAAACGCAAACGCGTGAAATGCGTGCAGGAGATTCATGTGAAACAAATCATCGACCAGAAGAACCGCAAAGGTGCGCTGGCCCAGCTCAACCTCGAAATCCCAATCCCCGAAATCACCCACGGCGTCCCCTTGTTCAAGCAACTGCACAAACCAGACTACAAGCTCCCATCAACATACATCAAACCGAGCCGTAAGTCCTGCGTTGGCTCTGTCTTGGTTTGTGGGCTGTGTTGCATTTGTGCTGGTCTGGTTTCGTTTCTTTTTCGTCTGGTTCGCGTGCACCGCCTCCTCGCGTGCCACTCCACCCCTTCCAGCAAGCGCAATGCCTCATGACGTACTTGCACTGTCGCGTGGTCATAGTGCTGGCAACTCTTGAGGAACAACCTCCCGACTATGACATGGACGAGGAAGACAAAGAGTGGCTGAACGAGTTTAACAAGAACAGAACGTACGTCTGCTTGAAGCGCCCACACATGACATGCCATACAATGCCCCTGTGTCTTGAGCACCGAATGTGGCGAAGATGCAGATGAATTGCCACCGCAGCATACAGCGCGCTTCCTGTTGCTGGCGTTGTAGTATCCGTTGACTCACGCACAAGGCTGTGTTGTTGCTCTTCGTGCACCGCATTACGCATTGTGTTCGCAGGGAGCCAATGGCAGAATTGGAGTTTGAGAAGAAGATGGATGCCATCGAGAAACACTACCCCGTACGTTCATCGTGCACGCACGGTGGATGAGTTTGCATGTGCCCACATGTTTGTTTGCGTGTGGGTGTCGGTGTGGGTGTAGGTGAAGGGTGGCGTGTTGGTGTGTATTCAGGGTGCAAGACGTGTCTTGGATCTCCAAGCGCGGCAGCAAGTGGAAGACGTTTAGCCACTCCTCTCACCCCTCATCAATCCACACGAAATGTGCAACGGCCACAGATGACCATGGATCGAATATGTGACGTTGTTGGTCTGGACAAGGACACACTCCACCCCATTTACCAACACTACGTTCGCCGCCTGGGCCAAGTGGTCAGTCACTCTCTTGCATGTACCTGCGCGTGCGTGTTTGTGGTGCTTGCGGTGCTTGCTGCTTGAGTTGGGTGTGGTTACGGGTTAACCTTGGCGTGTTGGCTCGCCCTCGGCACTCACACCTTCGCCATGCGTGCGTGCATACACGGGTTGCACCACAGAAAGCGGAGACGTTGATGCCGCGGATCAAGACTTCTGCGCCAGACGCCTCATCAAAGGGCGATCCGTACATAGCCTTCCGTCGCCGTGTCGAGCGCATGCAGACCAGAAAGGTGTGTGTGTGGGTGTGTGGGTGTGTGGAGGTGTATGTGTGCAGCGTTTTAAACTTGTTGTGTATTAGTGCGTGTGTGCACAACATGCTCCTGAGCACTTGGTTGCTACGCCAACAAACTGCCTTGCAACTCAACCCACTCACTCACTCACTCACTCACTCACTCACTCACTCACTCACTCACTCACTCACTCACTCACTCACTCACTCACTCACTCACTCACTCACTCACTCACTCACTCACCCTTCCCACTTGCTCGCATTTGTACTGGCTTACCCGTTTGCTCATAATTATTGGTGTGCACAGAACCGCCAACAAAACGAGGCCCACTTCATGAACATGCTGAAGCTGCGCAGAGACCTTGGCGCCGCAAGGTTTGTTCCTCGCTACCACTTTGACACACACACACGCACACCTGCTCACCCATTGCTGCTTTGCTCTCGCGCATCCTGTCATCGCTGACACCTCTGCCAATGCCACGACCGGTGCGTGTACGCCTACCTGCGTTCACCGCGTGCAGGGAGATGTTGCGGCTGATGATGGAGCGTGAGGACGCAAAGGCGCGCGCTGTCGACTCGGAGATCCGCGTCTTGCGCTGCAGGTCGGTGGCGGGGTGTGAGAGTGCGTGCGTGAATGAAACGAAGGGCGAACGCTTCTTGCGACTCATCGAGCTTGTGTGTGTGTGTGTGTGTGTGTGTGTGTGTGTGTGTGTGTGTGTGTGTGTGTGTGAGGTTGCCACGCCGTCATCTCACAGCAACCACCAAACCACCCTTGTTTTCTTGCTTGCAGGTATGCGGCGCAGGACTACTCTGGGCAGCTGCTGCGGGAGTGCATGCCGTGGCTGCAGCCGCCGCCGACCCCGCAACAGCCCAAGCAGGCCGCCCTACCCACGTCGGAAAAAAGTGCGTTGATGGGTGCACACGAGCAGGCCATTAGGGCACAGAAAAAGAAGAAGAAAAAGAAGAAGGGTGCTGCTGCCGCCGCTGACACGCTCGCTGCAGACCAACAACAAGCACAGAAACCCGGCAAGCCCATGGCGCCGCCCAAGGTCTCGCTCAAGATCAAGCTCGGCGCCATCAACCAGCTCGACGCCAAGCGCCTCAAGAAAAGACGCCCAAAGGTGCGTCATGTGTGTGCGGGTCGCGGTGGTGTGGGGTGGGGGCTGTGTTTGCCTGTGTCTGGTCAGCGCTTGCACCCACCTTGTGCGTTGTGTGCATTGCGCATGTGCACTGCGCGAGCGACCATTCCTTCTCCCTCTCTTCCCTTATCCTCTTCATCCCGCATGCTATTCACTCGTGTGTCTCGACCGGGCGCGCTGGCTGCACAGGAGGAAGAGGACGAGCTTGTGTATGTGGACACGTCGGCGGTGACAGAGCCCGAGTACGCACGCGATGACCCCTACCGCTTCCGCCGCCGCACCAACGTCTACTACCACGCTGTACGTCAGGCTGGCGGTAGCTTTCTGCGACGTGTGCTTGTGAACAAATGTCGCGGATGGATACGGGCCATTGCGCATGCATGAGGGTGCGGTTGTGCTTGACTTCACATCGTTGTCGTCGCTCCCCGTGCAACCGCTCACCCAACACACACACACACACACACACACACACACACACACACACACACACACACACACACACACACACACACAATCTATTGCAACCAGCCGCTGTCTCGACAGTCAATGTGCTTCAACCGCAAGGGCCGCTTCAGCCACTATGACGCACTGCCTGGCCATGTCACCCCACCGTCCCTCTCTCGTCGTGTTCCACTCCTTCGCGGCTTTTGCCGCCGTCGCATCGGTCGCGGTGGCAGGTGCGCGTTTGTTTGTTTGCGTGTGTGTGTGAACGTTCAAGTGGACTACTTGGTTTTCTGATTGTCTGTGCTCTCGTCGCGAACAGTCGCACCTTTGCTCACATCTTCGGTGGTGTGATACATGCGTTTGTCTGCGCTTTCTTCCCCGTCTTTTTTCTTGCCTCTCTTTTCCCTTCCCTTTCCCTCGCAGGGTCATCTTTGACCGCACACACCCGACCTACGACGCGCTGAACGAGCTTGCTGAGCCGGAGCCGGAGCACGTTGAGGACGAGCACGACCTCAGCATCCCCCGCCAGCTGCTGTTTGTGCGGCACTTCCCCTCCCGTCCGGCTGTCCCGCCGCCAGCACCAACCACGACCACGGCCATGGACACGCGGCAGGACGGCGCCAGTGACGCAACCGCGCTGCTGCACCACCCGGCACCGCAGCTCCCCGCAGCAGCAGCAGCAGCAGGTGGCGCCCCTCAGCACCACCAGCAGTCGCCGGTTGCTGTGCCATCCATGGCAGCACCCATGCCGAGTAATCCAGCAACGGCTGCAGCGACGAGCAACGGCCAACAGCAGCAGCAGACGGCGGCAGACGACCCCGTGCAACAGTGAGTTTGTGGGCAATTGTGTGTGTGTGTGTGTGCGTGTGTGTTTGAGTGTGTGTGTGTGTGCGTGTGTGTTTGAGTGTGTGTGTGTGTGTGTGTGTGTGTGTGTGTGTGTGTGCTTGTTCTGTGTCAGAAGTGGCCATTGCTGGCCGCTGTGTTGTGGTTGGTACTTCAATTGTGGTTGATGCGTACTTGCGATCGCCTGCGCCTTCATGTGACGTCGTCATCCCGTTTTGCTTCGCTCACCGCCCCACTTCGCCTCGCTCTTCCTTGTCTCCCTCTCCCTGCTTCCCTCTACTCAGGTATCCAACGTCGGGCACGGTGTTTGCAGAGGTTGGCTCGAGCCACTTTTTTGGCAACGACCTGCAGCACAAGCGCCCACACCCGCCATCCCCGTGATGTCCGCGTGCATATCTGCCAGTGCTGTTCCCCTGTCATGCCTTTTTTTTTTTCCCTTGTTCCGGTCGCGGTCTTGTTGGTTTAACACCACGCGGGCCTCTTGTTTCTTTCCCCTCATCCCCTCTTTGTTTGCCCCTCTTCGTCCGTTCTTTTCCCTTTCTTCCTTCTCTACCCCCGCCGCCTTTGTATATGACATCCATTTCTGTTGCTACCTCCTTTCGCGCAGCTGCGTACTTGTTATGCAATGTGAATGCTCACCCGCACACAAGTGCGTGCGTGCGTGAGTGTGCACATGTGCTTGCTTTTGTGTGTCACCATATCTCGCACATGTGCACACGCGCGTGCGTGTGAGCGCCTGTACATTTTGGTTTCCTTGTCAATGCTATGCTTTCTTGTCTGCTTGTACACCCACCACTTTTTTTTTTTGTTCGATTGGGTGGCACACAGCCAGCCATCATGGTATTTGCGCAAGTTAACCACTGCCATCCAGCTGCCTGCTTGTTCCCCGCCCCCGCTCTGCATACACACACACTAGTTGCCCAGTTTGTGAGTTCTCTTTGGATTGCTTGTGGAGAGTACCAGCAGCGATGTGCGCTGCTGTGGATTGTGTACTTCTTCCTGCCACCATCCTGAGCATCACTCCCCCCCCCCCTTTCTGTCTCTCTCTCTCTCTCTCTCTCTCTCTCTCTCTCTCTCTCTCTCTCTCTCTCTGTCTCTGTCTTCATGTGCAGCTCTCTCCTTTGTGGGACTGTGCGCTGTCTCTGTTCTTTCGAGGAGTGCCAGCATAAGTAAACGTCGTGTAACGAGTGTGGGTGAGGAAGCACCAGGAGAAGCAAAGCAAGCAGAGGCACGGAAGGCATTTTCTCTGCACAATCTGCCACTACACAATATGGAGTCGCAAGGCCTGACCGCGTGCTCGGTGTGGGTGCCACGAGGCGCACCAAAGGCACAGCCAACCAAGGTGTGTGTCTGTGTGTGTCTGTGTGTCTGTTTGTCTATGTCTCTTTGAGGGCTCTCTGCGTGTCTGTGTGTCTGTTTGTCTATGTCTCTCTGTCTCTGTCTGTGTGTCTGCCTCTCTATCTATCTCTCTGTCTCTTTGCGTATGTTTGGGCATCACTCCCTCCTCTGCCGATCTGGCTCTCTCCTCCTCCTCCTCCTCCTCCTCCTCCTCCTACTCTCCGCCTCCTACTCTCCTCCTCCTCCTCCTCCTCCTCCTACTCTCCTACTCTCCTCCTCCTCCTCCTCCTCTTCTTCTTCTCTTCCGCCTCTATTCTCTTCCTTCCCCATCCACTTCCCTCCGCTTTGCCTCGGCCGCCCATGCACCCTGCCAACCCCACTTCCAACACCATCCCCCCCCCCACTAACAAACATCCAAACACACACGCGCACATCAGCTGGAAGTCACGGAGGATGATCTTGCTCGCTTGATGGAAGAGACCAAGGAACAGCTGCGGTATGACGTTTCGTGGTTGCATTTGCACGAACCGATCACACACGCACACACACACACACGCGCGCACACACACACACACACATGCATACACGCACACACACATGCACACATACACACACGTATGCACACATGCACACACACACACACTGTCCTCACACGTTCCCCGTTCGTGTTGGCCTGATGGTTCATGAATCCCTGGTGTGTTTGCACACAGTGATGCGACGCTGGAGGACGAGGACGCCGATGATGTGGTGACAGACGATGATGATGACGATGATGATGATGATGAGGGTGACGACAACAATGAAGGTGATGACACAAAGGCGATGAAGGAGGAGGAGGGCGATGATGACGACGATGACAAGGACGCAGAGATGGATGCCGCTGAGGACGACGATGAGGATGCGGTATGGTTCAACGACATGGCGACATTCACGTTCAAACCAGGCCCTCACGCCAGTCAACCTAACGCATGCTGTGTGCTTTCCCTCTGCGTAGCGCACTCTGTTCTCCCACCGCTGCCTCTGATCTGGCCCACCTCACTCATTCACATACACGCATGCATGTCCTTGATATCGCCAGGCTGTTGTCAAGGAGTTTGGTCTCGACACATACGACGATGAGGAGGATGTGACCTTGTCTGGTGCCAACCTCTCCAGCATCAAAGGTCTCACCTACTACAAGAACCAGAAGGACGATCCTTACATCACCCTCGACAAGGTGTGTGCGCGTATGTATGTGCGTGCGTGAGTGCGTGCGTGAGTGCGTGTGTGCGTGTGTGTGTGTGTGTGTGTTTGCGTGAGTGAGTGTGTGTGTGTGTGTGTCTAGACATGCGCGTGTACATGTGAGTACATGTGCATGTGCCCAGATCCTGCTGCCAAGCTAATACTTTTCCTTGAACTGGGGCTGATCTTTTGCATATCATGTGCCGCCACTTCCCTCCCCCCCCCCCTCCATTCAGGATGATGACGAGGAAGACTTCACCATCAGCCCGACAGACAACATGCTCGTGCTTGGCCGCATTGACGATGGCCTCGGCCGCCTCGAAATGCACAGTAAGCCCCAATGCCAGCGACCTGCAATTGTGTGTGTGTGTGTGTGTGCTATTGTGTGCTATTGTGTGCTGTCGTGCACATTCATGTGCACGTACGCAAGTGTCAGCGCTTTGCTTCTTGGGTCCACGTGTCGCTGAGATGCACCAAACTGACCCTCCCCCCTCCCAACACTCACCTCTGCGCAGTCTGGAACGAGGAGGAGGATTCGCTGTTCCCCCACACGGACGTGATGCTGTCGTCCTTCCCCGTGTGCATGGAGTGGGTTGGTTACGATCCAGGCAACGACGACGACAACAGCACGGGCAACATCCTTGCGCTGGGCACGATGGAGCCGCAGATTGAGCTGTGGGACCTTGATGTGCTCGAGGCGCCCGAGCCCGCTGTCACACTCGGCAAGCCAAAGAAGACAAAGAAGGGGAAGAAGAAGGTGTGTGAAGCCGTGCAAGCACGCGTACACTTGAGCTCGTCCTCGCTGTCGCTTGCGGTGCTCTCAATTGCCCATCACCACTTTGCACCGCGGCAACCCATCCCGACAACAACCCATCACCACCACCGTCCCTTTATCGTTGGCGCTCATCCAACGTCATCGCCATCCCTAAACGGCGCCTGTTTCCCTCCTTAATGCTCCCGCTCTCCTTCCTCCCCTTCTTCTCGCCTCCTCACCAACACCAACAACACCACCAACACCACCACCATGCACGGCAGTACCCCGGCCACCGGGACGCTGTGCTAGGTCTGGCGTGGAACCGTGGACAGCGCACGCTGCTTGCCAGCGCATCGGCAGACACAACCGTACGTCTGTGGGACCTCAACTCCACGCAGTGCATGCGCACATACACGCACCACACCACCAAGGTGGAGAATGTCAAGTGGAACCCGCAAGAGGTTGCTGTTCTCGCCACGGGCGCACACGGCGGTCACGTCTCCGTCTTTGACACACGCACGCCAGAGGTGCGTGGCTGGTTTCAGTTTTGAGTGGGTAGTGTTTGGTCCACACAACACGCGAGTGTGAGAGAGGATGTTGTTGGTGGTGTTGTTGTTGTTGTTGTTGTTGTTGTTGTTGTTGTTGTTGTTGTTGTTGTTGTTGTTGTTGTTGTTGTTTATGTTGTTGTTTATGTTGTTGGTGTTGTGTAAGTTGTTGGTGTTGTTGTTGTTCACGGTACATGTGATATTGAATGTCAAGCCGTCTGCTCCCTGTATTGTTCCCCCTCCCCCCCCCCCTGCTCTTCACCAATGCTGCTTGGCGTGGTGTTGGCGCTGGGTTGCTCACGTGCTGTGCTGTGTGCATTGACTGCGCAGGCTGTTGCGACGTGGGAGCTTGACGGCGACGTCGAGTGCCTGGAGTGGTGCCCCTGGGACCCGGCCATGTTCATCGCTGGGTGAGTAAACGCGCATGTGTGTGTGTGTGTGTGTGTGTGTGTGTGTGTGTGTGTGTGTGTGTGTGTGTGTGTGTGTGTGTGTGTGTGTGTGTGTGGAGTGGTGTATGCAAGCGGCTATCTTGGTGTCGCTGCGAACAGAGCTTTGCAAAGACCAGCACGAGTGTCCAGCCTCCGCCTTGCCTCATCCCCGAATCCCTTCCACCTCCCCTGGTCCACCATCACCCTGTGCACCCGTTGTTGTGTCTGCAGCACGTCCAACGGCACGGTGTTCAAGTGCTCTGCGCGCGCACCGGGGAAGCCTGTGTTTACGCTCAAGGCACACGATGCTGCCGTGTCGTGCGTGGCTCTCAGCCCACAGGTTCGTGCTGCTGCTGCTGCTGCTGCTGCTGGGTGGTGGTGGTTGGTGGTGGTGCTGCTGCTGCTGTTGCTGGTGGTGCTGGTGGTGCTGGCAACTTTCAGTGTTGTTGTGGGTGTGGTGTCGGCAGCGAACGTGTTGGGAGTGAACGCGTCGGTATTCGTGAAGAGCACTGTGCTCGTCGTGTGTGTGTGTGTGTGTGCGTGTGTGTGCGTGTGTGTGTACACTGGTTTTTTTAGCGTCGTGGTGCCAGTGCGCGGTGGTTACATGGCCTCGTTGTTCACAGCCCGACTGTGCACGTGTGCATGTGGTGTTGTCTGCAGATTGAAGGGCTGATGGCGACAGGCTCGCCAGACGAGCATGTCAAGGTCTGGGACGTCAAGGACAAGCCCTCCATGATCCTCTCAAAGGACTATGATCTCGTGCGTTGTCATGATGATGCTGGTGCTGCTACTGTGCTACTGCTGCTGCTGCTACTGCTGGTGATACTGGGGGTGGTCGTTCGTGCTGTATTCGTTGCAGTGCTGCGCTTCCTTACCTTCTGCGCCCCGCCCCAACACACACACCGTGACAGGGCCCCGTGTTTACGATGGGCTTCTGCCCGGACTCCGGATACCAGCTTGCGTGCGGTGGGCACCACGGCGGCGCGAAGATCGTCCATCTTGTCGAGAGCGGGCCAGGTGCTGTGACCATTGTGCTGGTGATTGGTTGGTTGGTTGGTTGGCTGGTTGGCACTGCTGTATGCTTTTGGCTTTGCTGTTGTCCTTGTTTGCACGGTGCTCATGGTGTGCTGACATGGGTTGTGCGGTGTGCGTGACATCCTCAGTGCTGCGTCGATTCCGGGACCGCAACACGGACTTTACAAAGCGCGCAGAGAAGCTGGTGAGCCTTGCGCAGAAAACACATCATGTACATGCACACGCACGCACGCACGCACGCACACACACACACACACGCGCACGCGCACACACACACACACACACACACACACACACACACACGCACACACACACGCGCACACACACGCGCGCACACACACACGCGCACACACACACACACACACACAGCGCATCCTTCGCCCTGTTCTCACATCCTTGCGTCGTGTCTTGCTCCCCCCCCCCGGCTTGTTTCACACCAGGCAAAGGAAGTGGCTGAGCAGCGTGCGGCGGAGGTTCCCGAGGCGCCCGATGCGGACGAAGACGCCGGTGACGAGCGGGCAGCGGAGGAGGCCATTGCATACAACCCACGCGTCGCAGGCAGCAGGCGCAAATGATGCACCACACGCACGCACACACGCACACACACACACACTCACTCACACATGCACTCACACACGCACACACACACACACACACACACACACACACACACACACACGCACACTCACACACACGCGCACACACACGGCCTTTGCCCTTGTGGTGACATGTCAGTGCTGGTGGTAGCGGTAGTGGTGGGGGGCGTAGATCTGTGGAGATCCTTGATTGCTTTTCCTGTTTGATTGTCTCGCTTCATGGCTTCGCTTGATTTTTTGCTTGTTTCGTTTGGGTGTTCGGTCATGGCCACTCTGCTTCGCGTGACATGCGCTGTTGTACTGGCAAATGAGGCGTGGTTTCATTGGCACCCGACATATAAATACACGGACATGAATGAGTCTTGCGTCCGATCAAGCAGGGGGAGGGGGGACATGTTGGAAAACAAGACAGCGCAGTGTCGGCGTGAACGCCGGCGCGAGTGGGGCAATCAATCGATCGGACAGGATGTAAAAAAGCAGACAAGCACTTAGCCATGCATTAACCAAAAACGAGCATGCACATGGGGAGCGAGGGGACGCAGGACAACACCAGTGGTTGGATGGTCTTGCACCACGGAATAACATTCACACAAAGACACCACGTGCACTAGCACCCATACTCACGCTTGCAAATCACACTCATTCACACACTGACTCACTCATTAACGCATGCACGCACACTCTCCCTCGCGCACACACACACAAACACACATACAAACTTGCACGCACGCACGCACGCACGCACGCACACACACACACACGCGCGCGCGCCGGCGTCAGATGGAGGTATGAGCCAAGATCGACTTGTTACCTCGCACTGCAACCTCCTGCAGGACAGCGTTGCTTCCCTGCGCTTCTTCGAGTGCCTGTACGCCTGCGTCGCCGAGCTTGTTGTCCGTGATGCTGAGCACCTTGAGGGTCTTGTTCTTGGTGAGGGCAGATGCAAGGCCCTGCGCACCAACCATGGTGATGGAGTTTGTGTCGAGTGACAGCCGTTGCAGCGTGCACGCGTCCGCCTCAAGGGCCGCGGCGATGGCAAGGGTCCCGCTGTCCGAGAGATCGTTGACGCCTAGGTCTAGTGTTTCCAGCTTGCACTCGCCGCTCATGAGCAGGGCAGAGAGGGTCATCGCAGAGTCCCCCGTCAGGCAGTTGTCCCTCAAGTTGAGGGTGCGCAGCGAGCTGGATGATGCCAGCGCAGCACAGAGCTCGTTTGCAGCTGCATCTGGGAGCCTGTTGCGGCTCAAGTCGAGCGTGTGCAGGCTGTCGTGGGTTTGCAGTGCCACGCACAGTTCCTGGAACCCGTCCTGCGTGAGATCATTGCGACGCACAACAAGCTCCTCCAGCGCCGACAAGGCATACACCAGGCGGGCGACGCTGGCGCCGCTTTGCAGGCCGTTCCGCTCCAGCACCACCTTTGTGATGGCATCTGGCTGAGGCAAGAGCGCAATCAAGTGTTCCAACGCGTCATCGGCCACGTCCACGTCCACAAGCGACAGCGTTGCACTGCCATCCTGCTCAGCCACCAAGTCCAGGAGCTCGCGCACTGTTGTCGTCATGCTCTGGTCTGTGTTGTTGTTGTGTGGTATGTTGTTGTGTGTTGTTGTTTTGTGGCAGCGACCGGAGAAAAACAGCGACATCTTCGGACCAATTTCCACGCAGCTGATTCTTGAGTACTTTGTGCAATTAAAATGTGACATTGAAGGGCCGCGGCAACTTCAAACCCAGTGTGCTAGTGTGTCGTGTGCTCTCACGTCTTCACGTGTCGCGGGTGTTTGTGCTGGGTGCAAGCGGAGAAGGAGCGGCAAGCTAAGGAACGCGGCATGCTGGCGCACTCGTTGGGCGATGTGGTTGTTCATATCATTGTTGAGCTGGCTGTTTAGAATTACAAGAGAGTCATTTGTTTCTTTGTTTATTATTGTACCTTTTTTGTTTTCTGTTCTCTGGATAGTTATTCATTCAAATGTCTCTGTACTCTTCTTTGCTGCCCACTTGCCGCTGCCGTCTTTGTCGCTGTTGTCACATGTACGACATCGCGTTTAAGCAGCTTGAGACGACTGCGTCAAGTCGTATGCCTCCTCGAAGAAGTTGGGCAGACCTTGACGTGCTTGTACATGGTTGTTTAGAGTAGGTCAATCAAACCGGTAAACACAAGAAAAAACAGAAAGCAAAACAATGACATCGTCCCAGAACACACACTGTGACACACACACACACACACACACACACACACACACACACACACACACACACACACACACACACACACACACACACACACACACACACACACACACACACGCACGCACGCACGCACACACTATGAGAGGAGGGCGGTGCGCCCTCAGCGGCGGCGGGCGTTGTGCTGGTCAAGCTGGTACATGAGCTGTTGCACGGCAATGGCAGACGGAGACAGCAGCACCGCAGAATCACCCAGTTCCGCGTGCTCACGCAACCGAAGCACATGCACCCCCGCATCAGTGATGAAAGCGTCATGCAACACGTGCCCGCGCAGTCTCAGGCCAGCCTCCGGGCGAGGCGCATGCACAATGCACGACCCATACAGCGTCGGCACCTGTGGTAGCACCACGACATCACCCGCGCCATCAAAAGCACCATCCTCTGCTTCCCCATCGCCACCACCGCCACCATCGCCAGCCTCCAGTGGTTGCAGCGCTTCTACAGTGACGGTCACAGGTACGAGGTGCTGCGCGCGCTCAAAGCATGACGCAAGATACGCCGGCCCTTGCTCACGCCCCGTCTCCTCATCCACCCGCAACCCAACACACCACACAAACACCACCCCATCGCCGCCATCGCCGCCATCGCCGCCATCGCCGCCAGCAGTGATGGCTGCAGTGCGGTCCGCCGCTTGCTGCAGCTGAGCCAGTCGCGTGTGCACGTCCCTGCCCTTGCTGCCGGCAGCCGCAAGCCGAAGAGCCCCACCCTGTGCCCTGGCAGCCTCGCACAGCCGCGCCACCAGCACCTTGCTTGCCGCTGCCCGCCTACGCGTGATCTCCGCTGTTGTGCTGCGTGCGAGCGCGAGCATCTCCACCAGCAGCGACGAGCACGACACCCACGCCTTCTCCGCATCACTGTCCCCGCCAGCGAGTTTGAGAAGCGCAAACACGCTGCCCTCCAAGTGGTGCAGGCGGTAGCACAGCCGCGAGAAGCACAGCTGCATGCGCTTCAACCGCGCAACGAGGAGATGCCGCACCTGTGCAAACGACGGCGCCAGCACGGGCCGCTGCACCAGCACCCGCGACCACGCGCTCACAAGGTGCGCGTTGCCGCCCACCTCATCGTTCCACGCGCCGTCTGCGAGGTGCAGGTTGTCGGCCATCACCGCCACTGCCCGTGCATATGCGGCCGCGGCACTGCACACCTGCAGCAGGAGCGGCTGGCACCGGTACACGAGCTGCAGCACAGCCGGCGCCTCTGCATGCTGAATGGTGTGAATCGCGGCGGCCAAGCGGGTGAGCGGGCGCGCACACGACCGCAGCCGTCGATAGTATGTGTCTGCCGCCTCCATGGCCTCCTGCTGCAGACCAAAGATGGTGCTCGCCGTGTGCACGTCCAGCGCCATCCGCGCATCTGCTCCCGCGTTGCCATCACGGCCACGCGCGTCGCTGCGGTGCAACCTGTCTTTCCTGGTCCCTGTCCCTCCTCGTCTTCGTCCCACCCTTCCGCCATCATTGCCACCACCATCACCACCATCGCCATCATCGGCGTCGTTGTCGTCGTCGCCCCGCGAGTGGCCACGCATCCACCGCCGCCGCCCACGCCGGTGCTCGCTCGGTCGCCGCACCCGCGTCAGCGCCTCCAATGTCGACACATCCACGCGCTCACACGCGGTCAGCACGTGCACGAACGCATCTTCACTCCGCAGCCAGTCCTCCATAAACGCTGCAAACGCGCCAGCACCATCGCCACCATCGCCGCCGTCACCACCTGCGGCATCGTGGTTGGCGTCCCCTCCGCGCTTGCCACTGCCCTCTTGCGCCTGTGTGTTCCGCACCGCCATCTCCTGGTGCTCGCTCAGCTGCCGCTTCAGCATTTGCTGTCGCCATTGCTGCTGTTTATCTGCAGCTCGCCGAAGCTTCCTCTCCAGCTCCTTCGTGCTTGTGTGCACATCCTCCACAGTGGCCCGGGCTTCATCTTCATCCGTCGTATCGCTGCTGCTACCGCTCTCTCTATCGTTTTCGTCGTCGCTGCCGTCATCACTGTCATCATCATCATCGTCATCATCATCATCATCGTCATCATCATCATCCTCGTCATCATCATCCTCGTCACGGTCAGCGCGCCGCATGAGCGACATGTGTCCTCGCCGCGGCTTCTTGGTGCTCTTCGTCTTTGTCTTCGTCCCCTTCCTGTTCACACCACCACCACCACCACCACCACCACCACTGGCGTTTGTGGAGCTCGGCGCCTTTGCCCCGTCCAGTGCAACCAGCGAAGCCACCAGGCCCTGCTGAACAGCATGCAGCGTCGACAGGTGCTGTTCCAATTCGTCCAACTCCTGCAATCGCACCGCCGCCACCTCCTCGTTCCGCAGTGCGTTCTCTGCGTGTTGCGATCCGTACACTTGCGAGCGCTCCAGCAGCCACCCGCCAAGCGACGACAGCACGTGCGAAGTCTTGAAGTCTGGAGGGTGCGACGTGTCCATGTCTGACAGCGGCAGGAGCTGCAACGGGTGCTGCTGGTGTGATTGTGCGCTCACGTGCGTGTCGTCTTCGCCCTCGACTTCACTGTGCAAGGGAAACGCAACAGCAGCACGCCGCACGTCCTCCCACTGTGTCGCGAACCAGTGCCGCAGCTCAGACATGCACGCCATGATCCCCGCCGATGTTGTGAACCCCGTGCACTCTGCAATCAGCAGCTGCAGTTGCTGGTCCACAATGGTTCTCAGCGCGGCCTGGCGCTCCGCACGAAACGCCTCGTCACAGCCCGTGCTGACGTCAGCAAAAAGGAGCGCGCCAGCACGCCACGTGTGCAGCGGCAACGCTTCGAAGAACAGCGAGGCCGCAGTCGCTGGTGCACGCATGTGTGTCATTGTGGTCGTTGTCGTGGTGCCAGTGGTGGTGTGTGCTGGTGCCGTGTCGGGTCGAGCCGAAACAACCAGTGACGATGACTTGTTGGGCGACTGGTGCTGGTTCTGTTGTTGTTGTTGTTGTTGTTGTTGTTGTTGTTGTTGTTGTTGTTGTTGTTGTTGTTGTTGTTGTTGTTGTTGTTGTTGTGATGTTGCTGACGGTGGCGGGGGGCGCAGGTCCCCCTCAAACGCCACGGTGAGGTCGTTGCAGGGCACGAGGGCGATGTTGGCCTGGCGCGCAAGCAGCTTGATCAGCTTCCCGCCCTCCGCTGGTGGCGGGGAGGGACGCATGAAGGTGGGGCAACGGGAAAAAGGGGTGGCGGAAAGTGGTCAGTGAGCGGAACGATAATGCAGCTGCTGTCTGACTTCAACGACTGGTAAACAAAGGCAAGCGAACGAATGCATATGAAGACGGGGAGAGGGGAACAGACGGGCACAGCATACAATATGAATACAAGCACGTGGAAGGTGTTGCTCACCTGAATCCGTAAGCAGTGGAGAGAAGACGTGCAGCGTGGCCCGCGGCGCACGCGTGTGGCCGTGGCTGTCGTGTGCATGTGCATGGTGGTGGTGTGATGACGGCTGGAGGAGGAGGCCGAGCCGGCGCCAAAACTCAACGACCACTTTGCTCTCCGCCACGGACGCAACTTTCGTCTCCACATCTGCGCATTGGGGGATGGGGTTGGCCGAGAGGTGGAGGAGTGGGGGAGGAGAGGTGGAGGAGAGGGGGTGAGGAAGGATACGTGCTCATACATGGAATTTGGGCACCGACAACAACGCAACGGCAGATACACAGACAGAGAGACAGACAAACGGACAGAGAGACAGACGCGCCCTCAAGCACAAGCACAGGCACCGCACCGCGCGTGAGGTGGATGATGCCTGGGCGGCCCTGACAGACGAGCGCTGCGTGGTGGACGGGTCGCTGCTTCAAGACGGCGACGACGCGAGACAGCAGCTGCGACGGCGTACCTGGTTGTCCGTGGTGGCGAGGTGTTGGGGTGTCATTGCAGGCGTGAGCGCGTGTTGGTATGCGTGTGCATGAGAGAGAGAGAGAGAGAGAGAGAGAGAGAGAGAGAGAGAGAGAGAGAGTGTGTGTGTGTGTGTGTGTGTATGTGTCCGTGTTTACACATGTGTGTGTATGTGTGTTTACATCTGTGTGCGTGTATGTACGCATTTGCGTGACTTTGTTTGTGTTTGTACATCTTTGTGCGTCTGTGTGCACAACTATGTGTGCGTCGTGTGTGTGGTCACCGACCTGTTGCGTCATAAGCGATGCATGTGGTTGTCTCGTTACAAGCGGCGGCAAGCAGCTGATATCCCGGCACAGCAGATGACACCATCACCAGGTTCGTTGGCGGCGCCTGCAATGGAAGGGGGCAGATGGTGCGTGCTGGTTGAGTACGCCACTGTTGATGGCAGACCCACAGTGTGTGTGTGTGTGTATGTGTGTGTGTGTGTGTTGGGGTGCACAGGTGACATAGTGGATGACAAGCCTCACCTTGACACGCTCGGAGACGGTGTAGTTCATGGCAAACTCACGTGATAATGAGTTGAGCGAGTCTGTGATGGCGGTGATGTGCTGTCACGATGGTGTGTGTGTGCGTGGTGTTGTGAGGGCATGGATGTGGCGCAGTTGTGGCGGCAGTGAGCGTAAGTTAGGTTACTCGTTGGCAGTGAGATCGATAACAGCGGTGGCAGTCGCTTCAGATGTGAACATAACAGAGAGAGAGAGGGAGCGAGAGAGAGCGTGTGTGTGTGTGCCAGTGCAAGCGTTCATGCTCGTGCCTAACCTGTAGTGCTAGATCACGTTGCGTTTCCCATCGTTGTTGTTTGGCGCGATCGCTGTTCAACCTTTGGGTAGTCGCACAGAGAGGCAAAGGAAACAGACATTACAGCAGTGCGAATGCGAGAGAGAGAGAGAGAGAGAGAGAGAGTGTGTGTGTGTGTGTGTGTGTGTGTGAGAGGGAGAGAGACTAAGTGAGCGTCAGTGCGTCAGTGAGAGTGAGTGTGTGAGTAAGTGTGCGGTTTCGATTGGTACGGTGCTGCGACGACGCAGGTACCGATGCATGTGGCTGCTTGTGGTGTATGTGCGTCACTGACCTGTTAATCTCGGCTGCAGCCTGTGCAAAGGGCTGTGTTAGGTCTGCGTGCTCCTGCTGCTCTGCTGTCGTGGCATGCTTCGCCTTGCTGTGTCCTGTACGTGCTGCGTCAATGCCAGTGTCGTTGTCATCGTCGTTGTCGGAGCCCATCAGCGCAGCATGAATGTTCTGCACACGATGTGCCACAGTGATGATGAACCCAGTTTCTTGCGGCACCTCCAGCAGCAGCTGACCAAAAGGACCGCGATTCGCGGATGTGTTTTGTTGGAGTGTGCGTGTGCATGTGCGTGTGTGCATGTGCGTGTGCACGCGCGTGTGTGAGCGAGAGAGGGGGAGAGTTGCGCAGTAGCACAGTGCACAGCAAAGCACAGCAGAGCAAAGCACTGTACAACAGAGCACGGTCGCATATGTGGCGCACCTCCACCCAGAACTTCTTGCGCTCTGCAAGCGAGTAGCCGCTCAGCCATTCCTTGGCCGTGTTGACATGCACATGGAGCAAGTCCTCCCTGATCTCATCGCTCGCACTCATCCGCGTTGCGTGCGATGTTTGTGTGTGTGTGTGTGTGTGTGTGTGTGTGTGTGTGTGTGTGTGTGTGTGTGTGTGTGTGTGTGTGTGTGTGTGTGTGTGTGTGTGTGTGTGTGTGTGTGTGTGTGTGTGTGTGTGTGTGTGTGTGTGTGTGTGTGTGTGTGTGTGTGTGATGTGTGTGTGTGTGTGTGTGTGTGTGTGTGTGTGTTGTTTGCTC
>NW_004754924.1:53905-77469 GCF_000188695.1 Salpingoeca rosetta | reverse complement strand
CACACACAGACATAGACACAGACAGACACACAGGCACACACAGACACACACACACACACACACACACAGACAGACAGACAGACACACTGCGAACCTTCTGCAGAACGAAGAGGGACTGGTCGTACTTGGCGCGGCGATCACGCACGCGTCTGAAGACGGGAGTTGAAGAGGGAAGGGGGGGGGGAGAGCAAGCGATGAGGGCCGGCTTCGAGGCAATGTTGAATTCAGGCCACAGAGACTCCTTTCAACACACTCACACACACACACACACACACTCTCTCTCTCTAACACAACAAAGGACGTAACACAAGGCACAGCAGCACTGACGGGGTGAGGCGTTCGACGGTCTCCATGTTGTGGGCAAAGACGTCGAGCCCCGAGGTGGCAATGCGCTCGATGGACGGCACCGAGCCAGAGAAGTCCGGCGTCAGACACTCAACCAGGATGGCCGGGTTGCTGCAGCGGTGGTGGCCACGGTGGTGGATTGGTTGGTGGTGGGAAGGGAGGTGATGGTGACAGCGAGGTGAACTTGGGCGAACACGGGAGCGTTGCGTGTGTGTGTGTGTGTGTGCGTGTGTGTGTGCGCGTGTGTGTGGATGCAATGGTGCCATGTAATGTGAGCATGATGACAGGTGAGCACCACACGACACAACAACATGTGCATTCACGTACAGGCGCTTGAGTTCTTCAACAGTTCGCGCAAAGTGGTCCGCACCGCCATCGGGCATGTCTGGATTGTATTTGGGGGGGGGGGGGAATGGAAGTGAGGTGTGCACACATGGACGGCGTGGGAGGTCGCAATGACAGGTGGGTGGGTGGATGTCACGGCGGAACCGTGACACGACAGGCAGATAGCCAGGTAGACACACACACACACAGACGCACACAGACAGAGAGGCACACACACACAGACACACACACAGACACACAGACAGATTGCACACACAGACAGAAAGCATACACACACACACACACACACACACACACACACACACACACACACACACACACACACACACACACACACACACACGAACCGTCGCGGTCGACGGATGTGAGGACGACGTAGTCGAGCCCCCACTTTGCGATGGCGGCGGCGGTGTTGATGGGCTCGTCCTGGTCCACGGGCGGAGGGGCGTTGCTCGTCTTGATCGAGCAGAACCGGCACCCGCGTGTGCACGTGTCGCCCATCAGCTGGTCGCAAAATGCAGTGTGGCGTGGTGTGGCATGCGAATGGACGGAATGAGTGAGTGGGTGGTGGTGACGGTGGCCTCGCAGTGAGAAACAAGGTGGCACGAGACAGTGGTGCATGTAGAGGTGATGATGATGTGCGGATGCACTTGGAATTGTTGCGAGTTGAATGCCATGCAAGATGGAGGCGGGGAGGCAACGCATGAACGCTGGGTGGCGAACATGGTGTTTGGGGTGGGCCTACCATGATTGTAGCGGTGGCTGTGCCCTCCTTGCCACCCCAGCACTCGCCGATGTTGGGGCATCGCGCCTCCTCGCACACCTGTTGAAGTAGTGTCACAGGACGAACAGGGCCGCAACAGCGGAGCAGAGCGGAGAGGGGGGCGTGAGTGAGCACAAGCAGAATGGCACACTCAGACATATGAATACACGCCATAAGCACACACACACACACACACACTCACACAACAGTCCACAAGCAAGCATAACAGTGCCAGACATCCAGGCACGCCGGCAGAAAGACAGGCAGACTGATTCACACATGTAAAGGAGACCCATACCAACCCGCACAGACGTGCGTGTATTGCACGGACAAACACGCACGCAGAGCGCACATGACAGGCCAGGTACGTACTGTGTGCAGGTTGAGATCTCTGAGGTTCGACTTGATGCGGTGGTAGTTTGCGCCAAGCGGAATCTTGGTCTTGGCCCACTCTGGCAGGCGCAGTCTACAGCAAGCGAGAAGTGGACATGGTGGGGGGGGGGGAGGTGGGGCGAAAGAGGGTGGAAATGAGCGGGAATGAAAATATGCAACAAGGGTGCCACCAAGGTGTAGGGGACATCCCATGTCTTGATAACAGAAGCAGCCCCATGGACACGTGCACAAAAGCCCCCCTCCCCCACACAGACACAGACACAGACACACGTACCGCTGCTTTTTCTTGAGAGGCTTGCTAGCTTGTGCTGCTGGTGGGGGAGGCAAGTTGGAGATAAAGTCATCCAGACCTGGGCCGTCCTCTGGGATGCTGTTTGCGGAGCACACGAGCGTTTAACACACACACACACACACACACGCGCGCGCGTGTGAGTATGTGAGTGTATGAAGGCCAGCACGTTAACGGGTAGTTCCTTGCATGCAAACAACAACCAAGTTGTGTGGTTTCCATGGCATCTCACCACGAAGCTGTTTGAGTCACCGTTTCTCTCCACCACCCCCACACACAAGTTCACACACACAAACAAGTTCACAAACACACGCTGTCCAGCTGACGTACACTCGTTTTGTGTTTGTGGAAGATGATGGAGGAGAAGAGGAGGAAGAGGAGGACGAGAACCGCGTCTGTGTCATGGCGGAGGTTGCCACCGATGCACGAAGCAGGGACGACACCGTGGTCCTTGCGCCGACGTGGCTGGCCCCTGCCACCGATCGCTGCAGTAGCAGCACCTGCTGCACGCGTGCCGCTGCTGCTGCGCTGGAACAAGCCGCCGTCATCATCATCGCTTTTGTTGCTCTCTCGTGGTTGCTTGCTGCAAGAGGTTGGAAATGGCTGTTTTGCCAATTGCGGCTTCAGCTGACTGCGTTGCAAATTGTAGAAATAAGTTGGCGCCAAAACGTGCGCACTCTGCTATCCACCGCTGTGCTGCCGTGCGGATAAACGCGACGTTCGACACACACACTGCTGCCAGTGCCCACGGGTGCTTGTGCAGGAGGAACATCGCAAATATCCAGCAGCTGGCCAAAAGTGCGGCAACTCAAAAGTGCGGAAGCTGTTTTGTGCAGTGAGCCACGGCAAACAACAGCAGCGGCAGCAGTGCTGGTGAGGAAGCAGAGCAACGATGGCGGATCTCCGTGAAGAGCTGCAGCCGCGCAAGGCCAAGTGGCTTGCCTTCCTCGAGGACGTGGTGCGTTGTGTGTGTGTGTGTGTGTGCGTGTGTGTGCGTGCGTGCGTGTGCGTGTGTGTGCGTGCGTGCGTGTGTGAGTGTGTGTGTGAGTGTGCGTGAGTGTGTGTACATCTTGCGACGGACGCTGTGCATCTTTTGTGTGTGCATGCGCATGAATTGTGCCTGTGGCAATTGCGGCAACACTCACGAATCGGCTGCACAACTAGTCCAAGGATGGCTTCTACAATGACAAGATCGAGGACATGATCCAGAAGGAGCAGAATCGGCTCATCATCAACATCAACGATGTTCGCAAGGAAGACCCAGAGCTTGCCAGAGAGTACGTCGCCTGAACACACAAAACACACACACACACACACGCGCACACACGCACACACACACACGCACACACGCAACACAAAAGACGAACATCATCCATCTATTCATGCAAACACACACATGCATGCACACGTGCATACATGCACAAATGCGTCCGATATCTCATGTTGCTTTCTCTTCTCACCTCCCCAAACACACATGCATGCACGCACGCGTATCGTAGGACAATGACCTCGCCCATGCTTGAGGTCACGGCTGCTCAATTGGCTCTGAAGGAGCTTGTGGACACAAAGGACTCGGCATACTCCACAAAAGAAGGGAGCTTCTTCGTTGGGTTCAGTGGCTCCTTTGGCGCCCACCACGTTACACCGCGTGGCCTCTCCGCGGACCTTCTGGGCCGCCTGGTCTGCGTTGATGGCATCGTCTCCAAATGTGAGCTGAACAACATAACACGTGCCTGGCGTTGCATGTGGCTGGCGCTACACGTGCCTGGCGTTGCATGTGGCTGGCGGAACGTGATGCTGTGTGTGTGTGTGTGTGTGTGTGTGTGTGTGTGTGTGTGTGTGTGTGTGTGTGTGTGTGTGTGTGTGTGTGTGTGTGTGTGTGTTGGGGGGGGGGGGGCAGCCGCCCGTTTGTCGTCCGTGTTTGAGCTCGTGCGCTAGTGTTCTCGTGGTCAGTGTGGCAGATGCGCTCGCGTCTGCTCGTCGTGCAGCTTTATCTCGCCACTTTGCTTTTCTTCTTCTTCTTCTGTTTCATCTTCGTTTTACCGTCTCATCTTGCTTTGCGCACCTCTTGCTCCGCTTTGCAGGCTCCCTGGTCCATCCAAAGGTGGTGAAGAGCGTGCACTACTGCCCACAGACGAAGCTGTCACTTGAGCGTACCTACCGCGACGCCACCTCCATCGACGGGCTCCCCACATATGGCCTCTACCCACGCGAGGTGCGCTAGCATGCAGCATGGTGTAGTTGCGTGTTGTGCTGTGCTGTGCTGTGCTGTGTTGTGCTGTGTTGTGTTAATCTGTTTGGTTCGTTTGTTGCCGTGTCGTACGTAAATTGAGCGTGACAGTGAGTACAACCACCCACTCTCGTTCACATGCTCACCCGCAACCGCCCTGTCCCTCCTCCCCCTCTTTCCAAAAGGATGACCAAGGCAACCCGCTCGTGACGGAGTACGGGTACAGCGTGTACAAGAACCACCAGCGCATGACAATCCAGGAGATGCCTGAGCGGGCGCCGACAGGTCAGCTCCCACGCTCCATCGACGTTATTCTCGATGACGACCTCGTCGACACGGCAAAGGTTCGCCAGGCATGTGTTTGTGTGTTTGTGTGTGTTTGTGTGTTTGTGTGTGTTTGTGTGTTTGTGTGTTTGTGTGTTTGTGTGTGTTTGTGTGTTTGTGTGTTTGTGTGTTTGTGTGTGTTTGTGTGTTTGTGTGTTTGTGTGTTTGTGTGTTTGTGTGTGTTTGTGTGTTTGTGTGTTTGTGTTTGTTCGCGTGCTCGTATCTTCGTGCACGTTCGTGTCCGAGCAAGTGTGTGCTAAAGTCAGCCGGTTCACGTACTCACACTGTCCACCCATCCATGCTTCCCCTCTCCACCACCAATCCGCCTCCCTGCCTCCTACCCTACAACCCCACGACCAGCCTGGCGACCGTGTGCAGATTGTGGGCATCTACCGCGCGCTCCCCAACAAACGTGGCGGAACAACAAGCGGCGTCTTCCGGTCAGGCGCCATGGGATGATGATAGGTGGCAATGTTGTTGTGTGTTATTGGAGCGTGAGCTGTTGGTGGCGACGTTTGAATTGTGCTCGGATGTTGTGCTTCTTGTCACTCACATCATCATCATCATCATCATCATCATCATCATCATCATCATCATCATCATCATCATCATCGCCATCATCGACTGTTCAGCACTGTGCTCCTGGGCAACACCGTTCGGCAGCTGGAGAAGGAGGTGCAGATGCCTTCGCTCACAGGTGAGCTGGTGGTATCGTGGTGATGCCTCTTTGTCTCATGTGAAGCGTTTTGTTTCCACACATATATACACCATGCACACACACACACAGACACACAGACACAGACACACAGACACACAGACACAGACACACAGACACACACACACACACACACAGACACGCAGACAGACACACGCATATACAATGGGCGCACACAACTCACTCTTCTGCCTCCCCAACGCCACCAGACACGGACATCAAGAACATCCTGAAGATTTCGAAGCGCAAGCGGGGGCGGGACACGCCGTTCCACCTGCTTGCGCGCTCGCTCGCACCGTCCATCTACGGCAACGACGAGATCAAGATGGGCATCCTCTGTCTTCTTCTCGGCGGAACGGAGAAAAACCTCAAGCGCGGCGGACACATTCGCGGGTGCGGGGAGGACGAGGGAGATGGGGGGGGGGGAGGTGTGGTGTTTCTTGTGTTGTATTTGTTGTGTGCGTGCGTGCGTTCGTTCGTGCGTGCGTGCGTGCGTGCGTGCGTGCGTGCGTTGTATTTTGTTGTATTGCGTGTGTTGTGTGCTTTGTGGCGGTTTGTTTCATGTGTATTTTGTTGAACTGCCGTATCACATTGCAACGTGCAGGCGACCATCACCATCACCGTCGAAGTCGACGCGAAAACCGCGGCCACTCTCAACACTGGCGAGGTGAGCGTGCACGTGCACACGTGCAGAGTGCGAACCTTGTTTTCATCCTCGCACCGCCAACCATTCACAGCTGCAGTCTCACGCACACGCACACACACACACACACTCACTCCTTCATACGCACACACATACACACTCACTCCTTCATACATACACACACACACTTGTTCACACGCACAGCAACAACTGGATGACACGCTGATCCTTGCGTTGCGTCATGGATCAACCAAGTTCATCTCTGTGCACGGCGACTTTGTGCCGACCTGTCTCGGCCGCACCCTCGAGGACCTGTGCTACCTCAAGCGCCCAGCAAGGTGTGTGTGGTGTGTGTGTGTGTGTGTGTGTGTGTGTGTGTGTGTGTGTGTGTGTGTGTGTGTGTGTGTGTGTGTGTGTGTGTGTGTGTGTGTGTGTGTGTGTGTGTGTGTGTGCGAGCTTTAACAACGTGCATTTGCTTGCTTGTTGGGTGTTCCACTTTGGTTGCTCGCTTTTCCCACTCTCATCTGCACCACCACCACCATCTCCACCATCACCACCACCACCAGGCCGGCATCCACACGTCGTTGAATGCGCGGTGCAGCGTGCTCGCAGCCGCCAACCCGGTGTACGGCCAATACGACCCCTACTCCACGCCAACAGACAACATCGGCCTCCCCGACTCGCTCCTCTCCCGTTTTGATCTCCTCTTCATCGTCCTCGATAAGGTCTGTTCGCAGCGTCGTGGTGTGGTGGTGGCATGGTGGTGGCATGGTGGTTGTGTGGCGTCGCTTTGTGGTGTTGTGTGGTGTGAAACGTGTATGGTTTTGGCTGTTGCTTCTCGTCACAGCCGCTTGCTTGTACCGCGTTGCATCATCTCACCACCATCCTACCTCCCTATCTCCCGTCTTCACTATCAGATGGACCCCGAGGTTGACAGCAAGCTGGCCGGGCACGTGCTCAAGTCGCACCTGTACCGCCGTCCGGGCGAGAGCGAGGGCGAAGCGCTGCGGATGGAGACGGCCGGCGACACCGTCATCGTCGAGCCACCAGAGGTGATTTGGGGGCCCGGGGGGAGGAGATTGACGGTCCATTGGTGGTGGTGAAGGTAGTCGTGGTTTATGGTGGTGGTGGTGGTTGGAATTTGGTTCCAGGTTGACTCGGGATGAGCCAAAGCGCCACTCCATGTGCTTGCATCCTGTTCCTGTTCGAGGTTACGCCCTGCCACATCTCGGTTGACATGCGCGCGCGCGTGTGTGCTCTGCAGGATGAGGATGAGGAAGAAACGGATGTGTGGGCGGCGCATCAGCCGGGGATGGCGCGTCGCCGCGGTCGCGCTCGCATCCTCTCTGTCGACTTTGTCAAGAAGTACATCATGTACGCCCGCGCACGCTGGTGAGTTGTTGTGCATTGGTTTGGCACCCGTGTTGCCCATGTGCACATGAACTTGTAGTATCGCTTGTATTGACTTGGCCTTTGGCTCCCTTGGTTTGTATACTTTTCTGATGGCCAACCCTGCTCACACCAAATTCTCTCCCACCCACTGTCTCTCCTCTCTCTGTCTGTCTGTCTGTCTCCTTTGCAGCCAACCCAAGTTAACGGAGGATGCAGCGGAGTTTATTTCGGACGCGTACTCAACGCTTCGCTCGCGGGAGCACGACGACAAGACGCTGCCCGTCACTGCCCGAACCCTCGAGACCATGATCCGTCTCTCCACCGCACACGCAAAGGTTGGCATTGGTGGTGGTGGTGGTTGTGGTGGTGGTGGTGGATTGCGCCCTTGGCCCTGCCTCTCTGTGTGTTTTTGTGTGTGTGTGTGTGTGTGTGTATGGAAGACAGCAGTGTGTTGGTTGCTTGGTTGGTCACGGTGTGCGTAAGTTTGCTGACGTCTCATCCCCCCCCCCCAAAAAAAAAATTCCCGAATTGCAGAGCCGGCTGAGCCAGACGGTTGACCGGGCGGATGCTGAGGTTGCGATGGATCTCATCAACTTTGCCTACTACAACGAGGCCAAGCCGCTGGCAAAACCGCGCAAGAAGCGCCACCCCGACCACGACGACTCGGATTCCGACAGCGATGACGGCGTTGATGGCGGCGATCGCATGCCGTCCACGCCCAAACCAAAGCAGAAGCCCCGCGCTACAGCCACACCAACACGCAAGGCAGCGCGCAAAGGTCAGTCAACTGGCTATGCCGTGTTTGTGCTTGTGTGTACGTGTGTGTATGTTTGTCCTTGCGTGTGTACTTGTGTGTGTGTATGTTTGTTTGTGTATGTGTGTGTGCTTGTGTGTGTGTGCTTGTGTGTGTGTGCTTGTGTGTGTGTGTGTGTGTGTGTGTGTGTGCTTGTGTGTGTGTGTGCTTGTGTGTGTGCTTGTGTGTCGCTTGTGTGTTCGCACTGTTGTGTGTGCCTGGTACATACATTCACGTGCAGCTGTGATTGGGCCTTGACGTTTGTCGTTGAATCTTCATGGCGCTGCCTTGCATCTGCATTCATTATCTCACCACTGCGCACCACGTGCGCATGTGTGCAGCAGCGAACGGCCAATCGGACGCGTCACCAGCGAAATCATCCGCATTTTCAAAGGCGCGATCCGCAACAGCAGCATCGGTGCGTAGAGTGCTGTCGTCGTGGTGTCGTGTGTTTTGTTGTCTCAATGTCGCATTGCATCAGGGTTGTAAACATCTCATTGTATGTGCATGACTGAGTACTTCCCGAACTCAGTTCTTCCTTCTTCCTACTGACTCCCTTACTCACACATGTACACACACACACACACACACACACACACACACACACACACACACACACACACACACACACACGCACGCAGGGCGCGTATGACCCGTATGACTTTGATGCGCCAACGACGGCTGCTGGAGAGGAGCAGCCCGCGAAAAAAGCCAAGCAGTCTTCCTCATCGTCGTCTGCAACCACCACCACCGCCGCCGCTGATGGTGATGAGAATGGCACTGCCCAAGCACAGGAGGAAGAGGAGGAGGAGGAGGCAGCAGCAGGCACAGGTGTGTGCATGAGCATGCTTTGCTACTGCTCCATGCGAAATGCGACGTTTGTTTGCGTGTGTATTGTTGGAACCGACGTGTGCGACGTGTGCTTGCGTGTGATTTGTTTTGACACCAAACACACACTGCGGTGCATTCACACAAGTACAAACACACACTTGTGCATTCACACGAACTGTCCCCTGTCCCCACATCCGCCTCCTCTGCTGTGCGTGTGCGCGTGTGTGCAGCGATTTCTGCGGACGAGATGAACCGGTTCAAGGCGGCGGTGTTGGCCGTGTACAAATCCCTCAAGCACGAGACGGTGCAGATCAGCGAACTCTTGGATGCGGTCAGTTGTGGTCCACGATGCGCACATGCGTGGATGTCGACGCGTGCACTCTTGTCGCTTGCTTTTGCTTGTGAACATTCTACTTTGAGGACGCGTGCTGACACACACACACACACACACACACACACACACACACACACACACACACACACACACACACACACACACACACACACACACACACACACACACATCGCATCACGCACCACAGCTGGCCAAGCAAGGCATGACGTTGACTGAGGAGGAAGCGCGCGACCGGCTGGCCATTATGCAAGAAAACAATCTGGTGTATGTCAGTGACGACACCGTGTTCCTCGTCTAGCCGTTCCCTCCTCGCCGCGCATATGCACGATTGTCCCTTGTTGTCGACAATACACCACCCCGCTTGCATTCCACTGTTTTGTAAATGCCTCGGTTTGCTCCCCTTCTCTTTTGTGTTGTGTTGTTGTGTGGCGAGTGTTGTGTGCATTGTGTGCTTACTGCTTGCTCCCAATAGCCTGTCTGTGTGCACTTGATCAGTCATTCCCTTTGCTCGCACCCCTCCCTTGCTCCTCTTTTGCTGGCCGTTGCATGGTGTCACCAATTCAACACACATACACTGTAGCTGACAGCTGCCTTGAAGTTGTTTAACAAAAGGAGCACAGGGGCATGCACGCACGGAACTACAACGGGGTAGACGTAACCTATGTAACCTTGAGGAGGCTCTAGACACCATGGGACTGTGGCCATGACGACACGCTGCTAGAACTGACGAAGATCGTTCTGTTCGTCCGGCAGCGTCACCTCGATGCCGTCCAACTCGGGCGACAGGATGATTTGGCACCCGAGCCGAGACCTGCAAGTGTGGTTGCAGTGTGGTGTAAGAGCAAACACGATGAGGAGCAGGGGCGCGTGTGCGTGCGTACTTGTGTATGTGTATACGCTCGCCCGCACGCAGCAGCATGCACAGTGGCGGGAAAAGCGTGGCACGCACACACACACACACATGGACACACACACACACATGGACACACACACACACATGGACACACACACACACATGGACACACACACACACACACACACACACACACACAGTACGACACACACACACACACACACACACACACACACACACACACACACGGGCACACTGACGTGTCTGTGAGGCCGATGGCAAGGTCAAGCATATCCAATTCCTCGTCCACGGGTTCCTCTAGCTTCTTGAACCACTCTTCGTCGATGATCAAGTGGCATGTTGAGCACGCGAGTGTTCCTCCACAAGCCCCTGCATCACCGCATGGCAAGCGTGCATGACTGAGCTTCGAGCACATTTGTTGCTGCTCATGAACCAACAACACAAGCAAGGTATGTGGCGTTGTACTTGAGACAAGTCCACACACAGACAGACAGACAGACAGACAGACAGACAGACAGACAGACAGACAGACACACAGACACACAGACAGACACATGTGCACACAAATGCAGACACACGGGCACACCTTCGAGGTCGATGTCGTTGTCGATGGCCACGTCAAGGAGGTTCTGTCCAACGCGGGCTTCACAAACCTGGCTGCCACCCTCAGTGTCCTTGAACACGACGCGGACCTTGTCTTCCTTGGCCAAGGCCTTCCGTGTTGTGTGTAGTCTCGCCCTTGTGGGTGCCATCAGCGATGATGATGAGCAGGAGTGCACGGGCGACGTGCGGTGTGGTGTCGCAGGAGCGGTTCGAAGCCACCGCGCGGTCGTCGCTGTGGAGACGGACCGTGCTGGCGCCAACGCGGCCAGCTCAAGGCGGCCAGCAGCCACAGCCCTCCCGCCACCAAACACCACTGCTGCTGCCCCCCTCCGCACCAGCGCTAGCATGCTCCTCATCCTGTTGTTGTTTGCACCACGTTGCAGCGCTGCCAGCATCGTCATCGTGGGTGTCGATTCTGTGCAAATTCATGAAACAAATGGCGCAAAGATGCAAAAAGATGCAAACATGTAGAATACAAATCATGGTGTCGTGGTCGATACATACAAAAACCTGGCTGCTTCGCTGCTGCACACAGCTCAACAACAAGGCGCAATAACACCAGCAGCACCACCTGGTCGCTCGCAACGTTGTCGCAGATACTCCGCTCGCTGCACCGCACTTGTTCCCTCGTCCCTCTGTCTCTGTCTCGCTCTCTCTCGCACTCTCCCATACTCTCGTCACCTTTGGATATGCTGCGCCAGTTTGTGCGGTGTGCGCATCGCGCGACGCGCGCTTTGCAGAACGCAGAGCAGGCTGCTGTGGTTTCAAACACCACCAGCTCTACCGGGGTCTCCACGCCTAACAGCGACGACCGCATGCCAGTGTACCTGGACGTCCAGGCAACCACACCTGTGGTGCGTGTGTGTATGTGCTTTGTGTGCTTGTGTGCTTGTGTGCCTTGGCTTGGTTGCTGGTATAAGCAAGCTTGTGGTTGGTGCTCTTTGCGGCAAGAGCGGTGCTGCTACTGCATGCATGACTCACGTGTAAACCGGGTGCGTGATGACGTTGTTTCAGGATCCACGTGTGCTGGATGCCATGCTGCCGTATCTCATTGACGACTTTGGCAACCCGCACTCTCGCAACCACAAATACGGCTGGGTGGCCGAGGACGCCGTGGAAAAGGCCAGAAAGGTAGATTCCTTGTATGCGTGCGTGCGTCGTGTGTGCGTGTGCGTGTGTGTGTATGTGTGTGTGTGTGTGTTCGTCTGGTATGAGCCGAGTGAACCGTCGAGGCACGGACATGCCACACAACTCCGTCCCTTACGCATTGTGTGTTGGGGTGGTTTGATATGGTAGCACATTGCCGATCTTATCGGCGCAGACCCTCGTGAGATTTTCTTCACCAGGTATGCGTCACAGCAAGCAGTGTGTGCGTGTGTGCGTGTGTGCGTGTGTGCGTGTGTGCGTGTGTGCGTGTGTGCGTGTGTGCGTGTGTGCGTGTTGGGTGACGCCTGTTGTGGCCCCATTCCGCCAGCCTTGCGTCAAGTGACAGGCGTTGCGTGTGTGTGTGTGTGTGTGCTTGCGTGCATGCGTTTGCGGTGTTTGGTGCAGTGGAGCAACAGAGTCGAATAACATGGCCATTAAGGGCATTGCCCACTTCTACAAGTCAAAGAAGCGCCATGTCATCACCGCTGCGACGGTGTGTGCGGGTGCACATGCATGTATGGATGTTTGTGCCATTTGCCCCTTCTGCCTGCCTCTTGACAACTATGTGTTCTCCCCACGCACCTTTCTCGGACTTGTTTGCGGACTTGTTTGGGATGGTATGCTGGTGCTCACTCAACATCGGTGTTGTCCACTCCCGCATGTCTGGTTGTTGTTGTTGTTGTTGTTGTTGTTGTTGTTGTTGTTGTTGTTGTTGTTGTTGTTGTTGTTGTTGTTGTTGTTGTTGTTGTTGTTGTTGTTGTTGTTGTTGTTGTTGTTGTTGTTGTTGTTGTTGTTGTTGTTGTTGTTGTTGTTGTTGTTGTTGTTGGGGCAATAGGAGCATAAGTGCGTCTTGGATTCGTGCCGTGTGCTGCAGCAGGAAGGGTTTGACGTGACGTATCTGCCTGTCACACAGTCTGGCGCCATCGACCTCGAGGTATTGCAACGTGTTGCGGCGTGGCGGTGGTGACGATGTGTCATCCGTGTGTGTTGGTGGTGGTGGTGGTGGTGGTGTTGTTGCTCAAGTGTGTTGTGCATGTGTGTCATTTGCGGACGCACTCAGGCACACGCGTACTCACCTACTCACACAACATCTCCGTGCGCGTGCGTGTGGTTATGTGCTCATCAGGAGTTCAAGGCGGCGCTGCGCCCGGACACGGGCCTCGTCTCCATCATGACGGTCAACAACGAGATTGGTGTCGTGCAGCCCGTCAAGGAAATTGGCCGCATCTGCCGCGAGCACAAGGTGCTGCCTTGTGCTACATTGTGCGTGCGTGCGTGGGTGCGTGTGTGTCTGTGTGTGTAGCTTCCGCACTCCCTCGTTCTGCTCGTTGTCCTTGTACCTTCGACTCTTCAACACACCTGAACTCGCCCCCGCCCCAAATTTGTCCTCCCAAATCTGCCAGGTGCACTTCCACACGGACGCCGCCCAGGCAGTTGGCAAGATCCCTGTCGACGTGAACGAGTGGAATGTCGATGCCATGAGCATCAGCGGCCACAAGCTCTACGGTCCCAAAGGTCAGTGCCGTTGTCGTGGCAACGACGATGATGGTGTTAATGGTTGTGGTTGTGGTGGTGGAGAGTGATGGCTGGTGGTGGTGGAAAGTGTTGGTGGTGATGGCTGCTGGTGCATGTGCAATTAAGAGAAGGTTGTTTGTCCTGTGAGCATGTCCCCAACACACTAGCGCTACCTGTCAACCTACGCAATGATCCACACTTTATCACCACGCGATGATTACTTACGACGACGATGACGATGATGATGGTGGTGGTGGCCAGGCGTTGGTGCGATTTACGTCCGCCGCCGCCCGCGCGTGCGCCTCGAGCCCCTCATCAACGGTGGCGGCCAGGAGCGGTGCGTTGCATGCACGTTGCATGCGAGCTGGATGTTTGCTGGATGTGCTTTGTGTGTATATCTTTATGTGCCTTAACGTGTCCCTCTGTATGCGTGCGTATGTGTCTGCCTATCTGAATCTTTGTGTCGCAGTTGGCACAGCGCCACCCTTCCCCCTCCTTCACGCATGCCCACTCACCCTCTGCGTGTATGTGCGCCTGCAATTACAGCGGTCTTCGAAGCGGGACAGTGCCGACGGCGCTTGCCGTTGGGCTTGGCGAGGCGTGCAAGGTTGCAGCAGAGGAGATGGCCAACGACACGGCGCACATCCGCCGCCTCCACGACCGCCTCGTCCGCGGCATTTGCGATGAGGTCGAGACGGGGGGCAGTAGCGTGGCGTCGTCAACGTCGTGGTGGTGCTGGTGGTGGTGCTGCTGCTGCATGATGCGTGACGGGGATGTGAATAGTTTGATATCTCACGTGAACCACGTGAACCACGTGAACCACGTGAACCACATGTGTACCGCTCACACACACACACACACACACACACACACACACACACACACACACACACACACACACACACACACACACACACACACACACACACACACACACACACACACACACACACACACACACACACACACACAAAACAGATCCCCGAGGTTGTGTACAACGGCGACGAGGCGACCGGGTATGCCGGGTGCGTCAACCTCTCGTTTGCGTACATCGAGGGCGAGTCGCTGCTCATGGCGCTCAAGGACATCGCCCTCTCCTCCGGCAGGTGCGCACATGGTGGACAGGGGTCGTATCAAACCCTAGCTGAAGCGGTGTTGATTGCAGTGTTGGTGGTTGAGCGGACTGTCATTTTGTTTGCCGTGAGTGAGTGGTTGCATGCGGCCAGCCCCATGCTGTGACCTGACCACCACCTGCTCACCCCTGCCTCACACCCCCCTTTGACTTCCCGCCACGTCACGGAATGCCACGTGTGCAGTGCGTGCACGTCTGCGTCGCTTGAGCCGTCGTATGTGCTGCGTGCGATTGGGGCAGCAGAGGACCTTGCACACTCGTCCATCCGCTTTGGCCTCGGCCGCTTCACCACCGAGCAGGAAGTCGACTACACCGTCGAGCGCGTACGTCATTGGCATCATCGAGGCTGGCACGAGAGGGGGGGGGGAGTGGTGGTGGTGGTGATGGTGGTGGTGGTGGAGCGGGTAAATGGGAAGTGTGTGTGTGTGTATGGTGCACGCCATGCATCCATCTTATTGCCTGATTTTGAGCATCACAGCTCGCCTCCTCTTTACCTCTACCTCACACTTTCCTCCCATCGTCATCATCATTGCCGTCTCCAGGTTGTTCGGCACGTGAACCGACTGCGTGAGATGAGCCCGCTGTGGGAGATGAAGCTCGAAGGCATCGACATCAACCAGATTCAGTGGTCCCAGCACTGAGCATGTGCCCACGCACATCCGTTTGTTGTCGGGACCACCTCACCCCGCGCTCGTTTGTGTGTATGGACATGGGTGCCCTTGAGCCACCAACATGCGCCCGTCCTTCGCTACTGACATGACATACTACCAACCCAATCCACCTCTTCCATATCTTTGCTTCACATCGTAGTGAGCTCGTGTGTGCAGTTTCCCAATGTCATTGTGTGTGTGTGTTGCCATGCGCATGAGGATGAGTTCGTGCGCGTATAATGGGGAGTGGCGAACACCTAATACAGAAAAAGAGAGTAACTCAATGCAAATGTGACGGATACACAACAGTTGGGTCGGCTATCCAAAGTAGATGTACACAACAACCATGACAATGGTGGACACCACCATCCCAGCAACCATTATGTACATGTCTTGCGTCGACCGCTGCTCTATCATCCTCATCACAGTTTGAGACAGTCCTGCACATATCATGTGAGTGTTTGTGTGTGTGTGTGTGTGTGTGTGTGTATGTGTGTGTGTGTGTGTGAGTGTGAGTGACTGAGTGACTGAGTGAGTGTGTGTGTGTGTGTGTGTGTGTGTGTGTGTGTGTGTGTGTGTGTGTGTCTGACTGGTGGAAGCGCAATAACGGGTGAGTGGGTCAATGCACCCGCTCTCGCATGAATGGTATTGCATTCACGAGACACATGCCCCTGGAGAGCAAGAGTAGCAGGTTTTCACGCACAACCACAACGCAGACAGCACAACACAGAAGAACAAACCTAGGCGATGGCCCACGTCAAGCAGCCGCCGTTGTATTCTCTAATTCACACAAGACAGACACACACACACACACACACACACACACACACACACACACACACACACACACACACACACACAGAGCACACACAGAGCACACACATGCATGGTGCAGTGAGACGACTGGTATTGTTTTGCATACGCACGACAGCAAGGACGGCACGCTAGCAAGGGCGGCACGGGCGTTGCTCACCTTCATGGTTTCATCCTGTTCAGCCAGGTCGCGAAGGATGTGTGTGCCCGTGGCCAGCAGATTGTCGATTCCTGACGGGTGAGCATGGTGGTTGCGGCAAATGGGGTAGGGGGCGGGGTGTAGATAGAGAAGTAGGGTGCAGATGAAGGCAAGGGTTGGGGGTGCAGCGGCAGGTGTGAGGCGAATGTGACTGAACGGAAGAGTGAGTGTCACATGGTTCTTGTTGTTGGAAGCGTGTACCAGTTTGGAGAGTGCCAGTGTGCCTGATATTGGTGATGGTGGATGGTGGTGGTGGTATGGTGCGGTGTACGAACCGGAGGAGGCGCCGTGTACTCTGTCCTCATACGCAAGGTTGGGATCATCGATGAAGATGGATGTGTCCTGGTGTAGTGTTGGTAAAAGGAAGCGCGGTTGTTTGGAGTACGGGCGGGGAAGGTGGGGGGAGGGAGAGAGGAAGGAAGCAAGAAGAGGAAACGGGGGGAGGTGACATGTGTGTGTGTGTGTGTGTGTGTTGGGGGGGGGGGGAGGGGAAGAGACGAGTGTCAAGGTGAGTGGGCGGAAAGACAGAGGCAGAGAGAGAGAGGGGGGGGGGAAGGGAATGAAGGAGAGAGATGGAGGGAGAGGAGCAGGGGTGAGGTTGGCACAAGAGTGTGAGGTGCGCAGTGGGGAGGGGGGGGGGAGGGGTACACTCAGCTATGCACAGGCAGACGAACAGACGCAGACGAACAGACGCGGACAGAGACAGAGGCACAGACACAGACACAGACACAGGTGCAGACACAGGCGCAGACACAGGCGCAGACGCAAAGACAGACACAGAGACAGACACAGACACAGGCGCAGACGCAGAGACAGACACACAGACACACAGGCACGTACGTCGTCCTCATCGTCGAGCAACCGCTTGCGAGGACTGGTTTGGTGAGCCATGGTGATGTTGTGATGCGAGACATGAATGAATGTCTGCGTCAAGCAAGGAAACGAAGCACCGCACATACCAAAACAAAGCAAACTAAGGAAAAAAAAACAAAATACAGACAGGGGCCGGGTGGAATCGAACCACCGACCAATCGGACTGCAGCCGAACGCGCTACCACTGTGCCACGACCCCCCTTGATACTTGGGGCAAAATTTCATCATATGTACACAAGCGTTATGCAAACAAGCAAGAAGCACACCAAACAAGCAAGAAGCATGGCTCAAGTGGCTGGCTTCGGCCACCTCCTTAAAAGCGACCCGCAACACAACATGCGTGTTTGGTGTGCTGATGGTGGTGGTGGTGGTGGTGGTGGTGGTGGTGGTGTAATTCTCGCTTGCTTGCTTGGAAATCACCACGCAACACCTCCCTCCGTGCTTGTCTTCGTTTTGGCTTTTGGGACTTTTACTTTGTGAGTTTCCACTCCAACCTCACACCACCTGCATCTCTCCCTCTCTCTCTCTCTCTCTCTCTCTCTCTCTCTCTCTCTCTCTCTCTCTCTCTCTCTCTCTCTCTCTCCACCTCCTGCACTGCAATAGCGCAGAGCGCTCAAAGAGACGCGAACGGTCGTCAGTTAAACAAGGCACAAGCAAGAGCCAACACACCAGCCACCCAGGGCAATTCTGTACATCACGCTGCAACACACACAACACACACACACACACACACAACACACACAACACACGCACGCACACAGCACACACACACACACTCTCTCTCTCTCACACGCACACACGGTGCTCAATAGTGCTCCAAGACAACAATAGTCATAGTCAGGCTAGACAATGGACACGTCTGTCATGGTCATGGGCGTAAACTGCTCGTTCGTCAGGTGCATCACCGCCTCGTTCACCGTCTTGAAAAAGTGATCCTCCCCAACTGTGGAAAGCGTGGGTGCATGGCACAAAGTGTGAGTCCACACAAGGAGAATAAAACATTCACGCATATACCGCTGTTGTGGACGCTCCAAGAACACACACAACACACACACACACACACACACACACACACGTGCACACATGTGCACACACACACCACCGCCATGGATGCTCACCGTGCTCGGTAAAGCCGATGCGCTCGAAGATGTCACGGACGGGGCCCTTGACGCCCGCAAAGTACACAGAGATGCCCTTGCGCTCCGCAGCCTGTTGGCGTGGAGGGGTGTGGTGTGGTGGGTTTCGGTGAGCATTCATGTGGTACACAGACGTCGTGACTTTGGATTGAGGAGGGGAGCAGAGTTGGGCAACATGAGCACCGCAACGATGCACAAGTATGTACACACATATATCACAGACACACCACAGACACAGACACAGACACAGACACAGACACAGACACAGACACAGACACAGACACAGACACACACACAGACACACAGACACACACACACACACACACAGAGCATTTGGACGAACCTCGAGCACTTTCTCCATGGCGTGGAACGCGGTGGAGTCAACGTGGCTCACGGGCGTGAAGTTAATGATGACATTCTCAACGCCGCGCACATAGCACCTGAAGCAGCCGCACAGGCCAAAACAGCGCACACCCTCATTGTCAGCGCACGCGCAGAAAAATAGTGGCACATGGCGACCACGGGAGCACCCACAAGCTACCATGCATCACACACACACACACACACACACACACACACACACACACACACACACACACACAGACAGGCAGGCAGACAGACAGGCAGACATAAACACACCTCTTCTGGACTTGGCGCTCAAAAACGGTGGCGTTGACAAAGAAGATGTCGGCGTCAAAGCGGAAGATCTTGATGCCCTTGGGCTCAATCGCATCAGGAAACCTGCAAGCAGTCGCGGGTGCAGGCGTCAGCACGCGCGCAAATCATGGGCTCCATGCACACGGTACGATACGTCACGACAACACCAATTGAACAAGACAGCCGAGAAAGACACAAACGGCTCGTGTGTCCACCGTTGACCATTCACCAGAACGCACGGTGCACGCACGACCCCACAGGACCCCACAGGACCCACCTCCTGATGTTGCGGTACACGTCGGTGCCGGGAAGGCGGCCCTCGAGCGTGTAGTGTGGACGCGACGCCTGCCACACCACCGCAAGCAGCGCAAGCGCAATACTGCACCCAACACATTGTTGCAAAGACACATACACGTTCGTGTGTGAGGGAGAGAATTGCGTCATGGATGCTCGGCGCATTGTGGCAAGACAAGGTTTGAAGTACCTTGACGGCATGCACACGCGCACACACACACACACACACACACAGAGCAGAGGCAGGGTCACAAAGAGCTGCGCACCTGATACCGACACCGAGCTCGACGCCAATGAAAGCGGTGAGGAGGAAGGTCACAACCGTCAGCACAGACTCAATCTTGCTGATCTTCCACAGATGAAACGGCTCCTGTACACCGCAATCGCGCGCGCACACATTCACATCCGCAAGGGTGAGAGAGAATTCCCAACAGCAACGGATACAATAACAACAACACTAGCAACAGCAGCAGCAGTGGCAGGAGGGATAGAAAGAAGCAGGCAAGACAACACAGCAACAGCCACGCGCATCACCATCAACACCACCACCAGCTGACCTTGAAGTTGACGAGTGGGAGGACGGCGATGATGATGATGGAACCGAGAATGGCCTTTGGCAGGAAGAAGAAGAGCTCCGTGGCAGCCAGCAGCGCAATCATCACAACAATACCAGCTACAGCACACACACGCGATGGCAAGCAACAAGGTTGGCGTGAGCCTTTGGCGAGCACATTGACCAATCACAACAACCCAAAAATTGAGGCAACACACACGCACACACACACGCACGCACACACACACACGCACGCACACACACGCACACACGCACACACACACCCAGGATGGTGGCGAGCTGTGTCTTGCATCCTGCGTTGGCGTTGACAGCGGAGCGAGAGAAGCCGCCTGTGGTTGGGTATGTCTGGAAGAACGAGCCAACAATGTTGCATGCGCCGAGAGCAACAAGCTCCTGGTTGTAGTCGAGTTGGTAGTTTCGGTCATCAGCAAGCTTCTTGGCGATGGCCATTGATTCCATGTACGACACGAGCGCGATGGTGAGCACCAACACCAGCAGGTCTCCAAAGTCCTTTGTGTCCGGCGCTTCCGGCGTTGGCAGACCAGCAGGCACATCACCAACAATCTGAGGGTGTGTGTGTGTGTGTGTGTGTGTGTGTGTGTGTGTGTGTGTGTGTGTGTGTGGAACAGGTGGGAGAGGGCGTGTGAACGTGTGGGTGCGAGTGTGTGAGTATGGAAAAGCACACAGAACCGAGCAAAGTCACGCACAACAAAGCAGTATTCTGTGCGAGAGGGTCAAGTCACAAATGGTGGCAGGAAATGGTGGTAGCAGTGACGACGCACCTTCACGCCCTTGTCATTGAGGCCTGTGTTGGCTGAGATGAGGGTGAAGATAATGACAACAACCATGGCGCTGGGGAGGGGCTTGAAGTACTTGCGGAACCAGTTGAACTTCTCGGACTGTGGCGGGTACTTCCAGAAGAGGATGATGGCCATGCTGGCGAGGGAGATGACGACTGTGCGCCAGTTGGCGTTGTGGATCTCCTCAAACGTCCACTGCAGCACCTCGTGCACGTGCGAGCTGCGCTCGATGGAGATGCCGAGCACGTGCTTGAGCTGGGACAGCGCAATGATGAGGGCGGAGGCGGAGGTAAACCCGCTCAGCACCGAGTGGGACAGGAAGTTGATGATGAAACCGAGACGCAGGATGCCCATGCCCATCTGCACAAAGCCGAGGAGGAGGGCGAGGGAGATGGCGGCGCCGATGTACTGCGGCCGCTCTGTGACCGGGTCGTACAGCTCGGACACGCCTGCAGAGGTCAGCAGCGACACGACGGCGACAGGGGCCGTGGACAGCTCGCTGGACGTGCCGAGGAAGCCATACAGCAGTGGGGGGATGAAGGCGCTGAAGAGGCCGTACTCCACAGGCAGCTCTGCCAAGAGCGCATAGGCCAGACCCTGTGGAATCAGAAGAATACCAACGGTCAAGCCAGCCCTTGCATCGCCAGCAAGCTTCTCCTTCCAGTTTTCCCTGTTGTGAGTGAGGGTTTTGGTGAGGGGGAGGAGATGGACACGGGGAAGAGAGGGAAGCAAGCGACGGGGGATCGACAGTCAGACACACGAGCGCGCATGCACACACACAGACACACGCACACAGACAGACCGACCGACACGTGGTTGCACGCACTTGTATTTGGGTGCCCAGGTGAGGATCGGCAGGACAGTAAAGATGACGGTGAGGACGGCGTTCTTCCAGCCTTCGAGGGTCTTCAAGGACTCCATGGTCACCTTGGGTCGCTTCGCCTCATCCTCCTCGTCGAAGCTGAGGGATTCTGCGAGCGGTTCGAGGGTCAGGCCGGCCATAGCCTTGGAGCCGTTCAGCTTGATGGTCGTGTCGCCGTTCATGGAAGGGGTGCCGCCATTCTCCGTGGATGGCGTGGCAGCCGTGGTCGTGGTCGCCGGTGTCGGCGCGTTGGTGTTGTTGTCGTTGTCCGACATTGCCGACTTGTGTCGTCGTCAGTACGGAGACAAAAGGGCAGTTGGCAATGCGATGAGATGAAATGGTCCTTTGGCGCTGGCAGTGATTTGGAGTTATGTGTACGGTTCGATGGAAGAAGAAGAAGAAGAAGCGCTTGTTCTACTCATCAAAAGGACCTGCACAACAGCGCTGAACCCAGGTGGAAGCAAGAGAAACCATTTGGGGAGTGGAGTGAGTGATTGGCAGCAAAGCATGTCAGGCATTGGGGGAGGGAGGGGGAGAGGAGATTGGCTTGGGGAAAGAGCAGCCAGCTGATTGCTGATTGCAGACGGGGGATCGGATCAAAGCAAGCGACAACAAGCGAAAGCACAAGCGAAAGGAAGCGAAAGCAAGCATGGACCGGGCGGGGGGGGGGGGATAGGTTGTCTAGGGCTGGCAGGGGTGCGTGCATCCACTCATGCACTCAAACGCACACCACACACCTCGAAGAGATAAATGAACCAAGGGTTGCTTCTTTGCCACACACCCAACAACAACAACAACCGTCCATTGCCACAACAGGCTTGCGTAGTGACACAGGAGGTGAAGCAAGAACAGAACGCAGCCCAGGACGACACAACACACTTTGGGTCAGGGTTGTGAAGTGAAGTCGCCTCACGAAGTGTGTGGTGGTGGTGTTGCTTCGCCTACTTCTTCGCACCTGCAGGCACTTCATCGTTGCGTCCGGGCCACACCGATATTCATGTTTGACTTGTTTAATTGGACTTGAATGACATCATCACCAGGTGTCCCGAATGCGTTGTTGCGTTCGTGTCCGCGTTCTGACAACTCCTCCCTCGTCGCATCAATCAATCTCTCCCCCCCCCCCCATGTCTTCACATCAGCGACCTGCACATGGGGCAGGTGTTGTTGCCGCTGCTGCTGAACCAGCGCGCAATGCAGTCGGCGTGGAACAGCTTCCGGCACGTGGGGCATTTCTGAAATGCAGTGGTGGGAGGGGGATGGGGGTGAGTGGGCTGGCTGTGAAAAACAGGGGCGAGGGACAGGCAGGCAGACATACTGACAAACACACACACACACACACGCATCCGCAGACAGACATACTTACAGGCAGACATACTGACAAACACACACACACACACACACACACGCATCCGCAGACAGACAAACTTACAGACACACACACGCACGCACGCACGCATTCACAGGGTGGGACGTACGATGGTGGGAAGCTGATAGTTGGTGCCGTGCACAATGGAAAAGCACACGGTGCACTCCTCCATGCCCTCAAACTTCTTGTCCACGTTTCGTTTCCACGTCTTGAGGGCATCCAGGATGCTGCCGTTCTGGTTGGTCATGTACATGCTCAGCTGCAACATCCACGACCGCCACAGCGCCGCTGACACCCCGAGCCGCTGCCCGCACTGCACCTGCAATCACGAGTGGGCGCAGAGTGAAAGGGGGGGGAGCGTGCATTGCGTGTGTGTGTTTGTGTGAGTGAGTGAGTGTTTGTGTGAGTGAGTGAGTGAGTGAGTGAGTGAGTGAGTGAGTGAGTGAGTGAGTGAGTGAGTGAGTGTGTGTGTGTGTGTGTTTGTGTGAGTGAGTGAGTGAGTGAGTGAGTGAGTGTGTGTGAGCGAGCGAGTGAGTGTGTGAGCGAGCGAGTGAGAGACAGAGAGAGAGAGAGAGAGAGAGAGAGAGAGAGAGAGAGAGAGAGAGAGAGAGAGAGAGAGAGAGTGTGTGTGTGTGTGTGTGTGTGAGAGTGA
>NW_004754924.1:44583-52492 GCF_000188695.1 Salpingoeca rosetta | reverse complement strand
CGACACACACACACACACACACACACACACACACACACACACACACACACACACACACACACACACACACACACACACACACACACACCTTGTTTTCGTTGTCGCCGGCAATGAGGTGGCAGAGGATGAAGAAAGCAGTACCGCGGACAGCGCTCTCGCCGTGATACAGCAGCGGCACAACAGCAGACATGCGCGCATGCTCGTGCTGGGGGGAAGGAGGAGAGCGGCAGGGGAGAGGGGACAGGATGGTGAGGGGAGGCCGGCATTGGACATCATGGTGCATAGGGGACGACACGCAGACAAGTTGCCACAAGTACAAAAACTCGCAGACTCAGAGACAAGCACCAAACACAGCACGGCAAACGCGACACACAAAACATCAAACACCAGACACAACACGAGACGCCACATCCACCAGAATACACACCATAAACTTGTCTGGACACAGCGTGGCAACATCCGAGGCGAGGATTTTGGTCAGCGCATACTGCGGTGCTTGCACATCCCTGATCAGGGCGAGGGGGCGATGAAGTGATGGAGGGGGAGGGGGCGAGAACAGCCATCGTGAGCACAAAACAGTGCAGCCTGACAACAACGCAGTGAGTGTGATGGAGACAGTGTGACACACAACAAACAAGTCAAACGCACACACACAGCAAGTGTGTGCGTACAATATGTGTCCTGCTTGCTGGATGGCGGTGATGAGGGCGACGGCAATCTGCGGCACGAAGAAGTTCTGCCACTCCGGCAAGATCTTGGCCAGGACCGGGCTCAAGTTTGGCGCAACGCTCCCAGCCTTCAAGGGGGACGGAGGTGGGATGTGAGTGGCAGTGTGCGAATGAAGCATTGGAAGGGCGCGAGTGTCCACAGACAGACAGAGACAGACAGACAGACAGACAGACAGACAGACAGATGGGCGCAACCACGAGCACACATGACAGACAGGCAGCCAGCCAGACAGGCAGACAGGCAGACACATGCGCGCGCACGCACACAAACACACACACGTCACACCTGGGCGAGCCTGGTCATGAGCGCAGCGATGGCGGTGCAGGCCTGTGTCGCTGCGCAGGCGAGAGCAGCCGTGTATCCGCAGGACACGGGGATCTGCATCCACTCGACAAGACGGCACAGCATCAGCTCCCACTGCTCCGAGGACAGATGCCGCGCACACGAGTCCACAATCACGTGGCACAGCTGAAGCGACGTGGAATGAAAGGCAGTTGCGCGCATGTTTGCATGGAGAATAATCAGTGAGCGGTGAGGGTTGGGGAAAGCGTGCATGGGTGAGTGCAAGCGGTGGTATGGTTATGCTGTGTGGGTTTGTGTGTGTGTGTGTGTGCGTGTGTGTGTGCGTGCGTGTGTGTGTGTGTGTGTGTGTGTGTGTGTGTGTGTGTGTGTGTGTGTGTGTGTGTGTGTGTGTGTCAACGTGTGTGTCAACGTGTGTGTCAACGTGTGTTTGTGCGTGCGTGCGTGGTCACCTTGGCGTATTCGGTACAGATTGCCAGTTTCCTGCGCTCTTGTTCGCGCGGCAGCTCTTCCGGCTCAAAATCCTCCAAATCAAGAAGCTCGGCGTCCGCAGCCTCCCACCTGGTGGCCACGGTGGTGGCGTGGGTGAATGGATGGTAGTGATAGCGTGGGTCACGTTTGGTGAACATACGTCGTGCACACAACACAACACAACACAACACAACACAACACAACACACACACACACACAGCCCATGAGAGCGCACTGTTCAAAGACGGCGATGATCCTCTGGAGAAGTTGCCAGGTGCTGGCGGACGCGCAGCCGAAGATGGCGTTGAGCTGCTGCTGGCGCTCAAACGCCCGGCGGCCCGCTGGCAGTCGGTGGTGGCGGAGGTGGTGATGGTAATGGTGGGAGGTGGGATGAGGATGAAACCAGCGTCGCCACTTCCAAAACATGAATGCAGACAAAAAGCAAACACAAAGCACACCAACACATGCTCGCTGTCTCATTCACACACACACACACATGCTCACACAGGCAGACAAACAGGCAGACAGACAGACAGACAGACAGGCAGACAGACAGACACACACACACACACACACACACACAAAGACACGCACATCTGCCCTCACCCATGCTCATCTTGGCCATCTTGTCGTGGTCGACTGTCTGCTGTTGCAGGAACTCCAGTTGGCACAGCGTGTTGGCGTACGAGATGGCGGCAGCAAGCGGATACACCGTTCGCGTCAAATCGTCCTCGTCGTCATCGTCGTCGCTGCCGTCATCGCTGTCGTGCACGTCACCGTCAGCACGATCCGCGGGTGCTGTCAGCATCTCCAGCGCGTGGGTAACGCTGTTCCGTATCCTCTTCATGTCGGCAGCGGCGGCGTCGAATGTGGTCAGCAGCGTCTGGATCAGACGTGTTCGACCGCCAGAGAGCGATTGCTCAGGCGAACCGTCCACGTACAGCCACTCGCTCACATCAGCACCAGCACCGTGCTCGTGTTCATCACCGTTGGCATCGCCATTATCATCAACATGTGAATGGTCGTGATCCTGGTGGGTCGATGCAGACAAGATCGTAGACAGCACCAACAACTCTGATGACAAACCAGGCGTCTCCTCATCATCATCGTCATCATCACCATCGTCATCATCGTCGTCATCACCATCATCCTGGTTGGTGTCCTTGTCATCGTGGCCATCAGCGTCCGCCGTGTCGCCACTTGTTCCCTTCACTCCGGCCACTGCCCGCCTTGCCAGCGTGGCCACCAGTTGCTGCATGTGTGTTCCATCCAGCGTCAGCGTCGTCTCCACAAGTGCGTCCATGCAGTCTGCGAGGGTGTGCGAGATGGGCGCGTGCACGGCCGCTTCCCCGGCCAGCACCGCCTGTGCTGCCTCTGTCGCCATTAGCGCAGTGTACAAGCAGCGCATGTGCGTATCAGGATGGTGCTGCCACACGACCTGCAGCGGTGTACACGTCAGCAGTGACACCCACGCCTGGATCGTGTTGATGAGCGCGTGCTGCTGCTCCTCTGCGCCATATGCGGCCGCCGCCTTTTTCTTCACTCCGCCTGCCATCGCTCGCCACTGCGCGGGTGCGTATGTGTCAGCGTCCTGCCCGAGCTCGCAGCCGGCAAACGTCAGCCCAGACTCCACGGCAAGCGTGGCGCGTGGTGGCAGTGACGCAATACGCGCGTGGGCCGCATGCAGCGGCTGACGCAACTGCGGCAGGTTTGTGATGAAAGCGCACACGCGGCTGTCGTCAACGTCGGCGTGGTCGTCAAAGCACCCAAGGGCCTCCAGCATCTGTAGGTGCGAGTTGAAGCCATCCAGTCGCTCGTGTGTCCACACGCCGCCTGCAGCAACGCTGTCGCCGGTGAGGGTGCTGGCAAGACCGTCCAGACACGCGCGGCGGATGAACGGCATCACCTCATGCACAGGCACTGCTGACGATGTTGTCGACGACGACGGTGTGCTCGTCGCTGTTGTCGTTGTTGTCGTTGTTGAGGGTGCTTCTGCTGACACGACGGATGCAGCAGCACCACCTGCAGCAGCGACGGCGACGCAGGATGGCAGGATGGTCTCTGTGAGCACACCTGCTTCGTTGACGTTGACGGCATCGAGCATGCGGGCGACGGTGGCCGCCACCTCCTCCACGACGCGCAGATCCGCCGCACCGGCTGGCGAGGACGTGAGACGCGTCATCACCGCCGTCAGCAGCGAAGGCAGTGCAGCCACCAGCCAGCTGGAGGCAGTGGCGGTGCTGCTGGTGGTGTCTGCGTGCAAGTACCGCAGCAGCATCAGGCGGGCGCGGATGGCAGCCACGAGCTCAGCGCAGGCGCTGTCTGGGACGGCCACCACGGCACGGCCACCAACCGTGCGATGGGAGAGGAGAAACGACAGCAAGTCATCGGGGCCGTCGCAGGCAGCAGCTCCGGTGCTAGGGTTCACGCTGCCCAGCCCCGTCCGCTCCTCCTGACGCCACTGCCGCCGCTGTGGCCCGCCCTCGCCAGCACCCGAATCAGTGGTATCACTGCAGCGCCGCGGCCGCCGCTGCCTCTGCTGCTGCTGCTGGTGGTGGCGACGGCCGCTGCTGCTGCTGGCTGTGATGAGCATTGCTGCCTGTGCGTCATCCGAGATGAGTGCAGATGCGAGCTGGACAATTCGCGCCGTGAGCGGATTCGGCAGCCCGCGCACCCACTGCGCCACGTTTGTACACGCAGCCATGGCCTCTGCAGCCACGGCGACGTGTGTGAGCTGCAGCTGTGCGGCCATGTGCAGCAGCAGTGCGTGGACGGCGTCGCTCGTCGCGTCGCAGTTGAGCTGAAGAGCAGCGGCGAGGAGATCCCGCACGTCGTCTCGCACCGTGGCAGCAGAGACGGGCGCAGTCGTGGCACCGCCATCGCCACTGCCGTCAGCATTGCCACCGTTGTTATCGGTGTCATCGGTGTCATCGCAGTTGCCAGCGAGAGCATCGACAGCCTGCCGCAGTAGCGCAAGCAGCACGTGAACGACTGCAGCCGTGTCGTCTGCACCGCCATCACCGTTTGTTGCAAGAGTGGTGAGGCGGCACGCCAACACCAGCCGTGCGGTCATCACGGCCTTGAGCATTGTCGATGAGGACGGTGGTGTTGTCTCTTCACTGCCTTGCTGCTGTTGCTGGAGGGTATCTGCCTTCATGCCTGCGACCGCCATAGCAGCGGCTGTTGTTGCTGCCACGTGCTGCACGGCCTCATGCACGGCCTGATCCGAAATCCGCCCGAGCGCAGACACCAGCGGAGACGCCGCCGCCACCACCGCCGCACGTGTGGTTGATGATGACGATGATGATGATGATGATGATGATGATGATGATGATGATGATGACGCTGGTGGCGTGATGAGTGTGCACCACTGTTGAACAACCTGATCTCGCAGCTGTTGCACGACGCGGACGTATGCGTCCTCTACCAGCGCCGTCTCTGCCAATGCCGTCAGCAGCCGCCCAAGCTGCGGCTGTGTGTGTGTGCATGAAGGTGCGTTGCGTGTGAGTGTGTGTGCGTAAGTGTGAATGCGCGGACGTGAGCGCAAGCGCGTGAGTTGTACGCGTGCGTGCGAAAATGTAATCAAGCAACCCGCATGCGCTGGTGGTACAAGGGGTCACCTGCAGCTGGTGCTGTGTGAGCACGTGGGCGAGGGCGGAGCGGGCGGCCTCTTCGATCACCTCATGACTGGTGGAGGTGGTGGTGGTTGTGGTGGTTGTGGTGGTTGTGGTGGGGGGTTTGGGGGTGGGGGTGGTACAGTCGGGACGGGGAGAAGAGAGTTGAGGAGAGGTAGGAACGGGGTCAGCAATCATGTCCAGGAACAGAATCAACACCCAATCCTTCGACACAGGCATATGCATGTCTTTTTTCACACACACACACACACACACACACACACACACACACACACACACACACACACACACCCCACACACACACACACACACCCACACCCACACCCACACACCCACACACCCACACACCCACACACCCACACACACCTGGAGGCGAGTGTGGGGTCGTCTCTGAGGAGGGCGAGCGTGTCTGCAAACGCCGCGAGCCAGAGATCGAACCGCCGCGGCTGCATGGCAACAGATGGCGACGTGACGGCGCTGCTGATTGCAGACAAAACCTCAAGCTTCGTGTCGCCCTGCACACTCTACCAGAGGAAGTATGGCGTGCGTAGCGTGCGTGGCGTGCGTGAATTGGGTGAATGGGCGAATGGGTTAGATGGACAGGTTGATGTGAAGTGTACACCTGCAGTCCTTGCTTACATCTGGGAGCGCAGCGACGATCTTTGGGAGGAGTGGGAAGAGGGTGTGGTGGGCCGGACCGCCACCATCGTTTAGCATCACGCAGATGGGGGCTATGACATCTGCCAGCACATTCACGTTTGGCCACAGCACCTGCACACACACGCGACGCAGGCGAGGGGGCGTGGTGGGTTGGTGGGTGAGGCGAGGGAACACATGACTTGGGGGGGGGGGATGGAAAGGTAGCACTGCACACGCGTACCCCTGCCAGCGTTTTGCATGCATATGTACACGAACAATACATTCAACAAAAGCACGACACAATACAATGCAACACGAAGTAACACCTCGCATCGCAATACATGATAACACGCACGTCTGGCGTCTTTGACATGGTGAAGACGAGCAAGAGGGAGGCGGCGACGGTGGTCGGGTTTGCAGCAGTCATGCCCTTGATGCAAGCCGAGAGGATGCGCTTCTCCAGTCCGTCCACCCACACCCGGTGCTCCGTCAGCACCGCACACGCCAGGTCGCACACCGCCCGCTGCAGTCGGGCACGTCAGGCGGGTGACACGTGCAGTTGAGTGAGGATAAGGGGGGGGGTGGTGGTGGTGGTGGGAGGGTTGCATGAACGGGAATGTGTGTGTGTGTGTGTGTGTGTGTGTGTGTGTGTGTGTGTGTGTGTGTGTGTGTGTGTGTGTGTGTGTGTGTGTGTGTGTGTGTGTGTGTGTGTGTGTGTGGGTATGGTTGATTTGCACAGGGCACAAGGCACACGCATGTACATGTATAAGACACATACATGCACGTGTGTAAATGTTGACAAACGCACGTGGACGAGGGGTTTTGTTGCCTTTGAGAGCTTCCACAAGCGGGAAGCGCGAAGAAGAGACATGTAAGCATCTTCCTCCTCCATCAGGGACTGGGGAGAGGGGAGTGTGGGCCATGTGTGTTTGTGTGCGCGTGTGGGGGAAGTGAGTACAAGGTGAGAAGACCTCATGCGAACCAAACAGGTAGAGGAGCAGAGGAGCAGAGGGCAGAGGGCAGAGGGCAGAGGGGTAGAGAGCGGAGGAGACATGCAGACACAGACACACACACAGTAACAAACAAACACAGACACAGAAACAGAAACAGACACACGCACACAGGGACACAGCGGTGGCACCTTGAGTGGGAGGGTTGTGATGAGGTGGTGGAGGGCCATGACAGACGTCGCCTGGATACGTTCCAACTTCTCCGTCAGCTCCACGTCGTCCTCACCTGTGCCCGCCGCACGCAGCGACTCGAGCGTCACCTCCATGATGTTGTGCGTCAGCGCCTGCGTGCGGTGTGCAGTGTGCGTTGTGTGTGTATGTATGTGTGTGTGCACATGTAAGATGAGGAGTTGATACAGCAGAAGTGCTACGGTCAGATGTGATGCTGTGCTGTGATGAAGCATGTGGCGCGTACCAGCAGGATGTCATGCTGGCAGAAGACGATGCTCTTGGTGCGCTTGTCCTCGGGGAACGCCGTCTCAAAGGCGCGCGTCGCCAGGTTGGCCGCTTCCGCATGCGTATCGCGCATGGCGCACAGCCACGCTCTGCGTGCATAGTGTGTGTGTGTGTGTGTGTGTGATGAGGGAGGGAAGCAGGGAAGACCGAGGGAGTGCATGTGGGAGTGCATGTGAAGAAGACCGCCACGTGCGCCCCGTTGTGTACGCCATGTGTGCGTGTGCAAGTGTTACGGTGCGCGGCCTACCCCATGATGGGTTTGAGGGCCGGCAAGATCTTCTTTTGGGCGCGATCGACCATGATGCTCCAAGCTCGCTGCGTGAGCTCCCGTATCCTGCGGTTCGAGTCCTGCCGTGGTGCATTCAGCATTTGGGCGATGTGAGGACACTTGGGAAGCGCGGCAGGAGACAAAGGGAGAGTGCTGAAGGTGACAGTCACACACAGGGCACACAGGGCACACACCATCGACAAGCGGTTGTAGAGGCGAGGCCATGCTTGCACGAGGGCGACCACGGTGTCATCGTCACTCGCTTCCAGTGCCTTGCACAGCTCCTGTAACGTCTGAGAAGGGGGGGGGGGCGCGAGAGAGAGAGAGAGAGAGAGAGAGAGAGAGAGAGAGAGAGAGAGAGAGAGAGTGTGTGTGTGTGTGTGTGTGTGTGTGTGTGTGTG
>NW_004754924.1:32500-40773 GCF_000188695.1 Salpingoeca rosetta | reverse complement strand
TGTGTGTGTGTGTGTGTGTGTGTGTGTGTGTGTGTGTGTGTGTGTGTGTGTGTGTGTGTGTGTGTCGTGTGTCGTGTGTGTGTGTGTGTGTGTGTGTGTGTGTGTGTGTGTGTGTGTGTATGTGTATGTGTGTGTGTGTGTTGCTGGCGTTGGTTTGCCCTGTCACCTCACTCATCTCGCTACCACTGCCTGCTGTCTGCCACCTGCGTCAATGCGTGTGGGCAGGAGCGCCCTTGGTCAATGTCAACCACCAATGAGTCGGAAAGGGTGGAAGCGGCCAGATGACGTTGCCATCAAGGACCTCCAGGGCAATGTGCGTGCAGTGTGTAAGGGGTGGGGGTGGTGATGATGATGATGGCGTGTGGTGGTGTTGAGGGTTGCGGGCGGCAGCATTGAAGGAGTTGAGCATCTCACTTCACACACACACACACACACACACACACACACACACACACACACACACACACACACACACACACACACACACACACGCACACACACACACACACACACACACACACACACACACACACACAAACAAATAAACTGCGCATGTTGACAGGCGCCTCGAGTGGAGGACCAGGTGGACCCGCAGTACGACGAATACTTGGCCCTTCTACAAGAGCGAAACAGGTGCATGCAACGCGTGGCGTGTCACCTTGCCAGCGAGCGCGTGCATGCGTTGTTTGCATTGTGTTGTGGCTGGGTGCCAATACCACACGATGTAGTGAGAGATGTTTGCTCGCTTGATGTGTTGTGCGCGTGCCTCACTCACGTTGATACGCACACGTCCACGATGGAACCCCCACCACATATCTTAGAATTCTCAAGCGCATGAAAAAGAAGACCGATGAAGAGGTAAAGTAGCTTGCATGCATGCGTCCGAGAACAGATGCAATGGCTTTGCAGCGCTGCACACACGCACACACACTTTGTCTCTGTCTGTCTGTCTCCCCCTTCTCTCTTTCTCTCTTTCTTTCTCTCTGTCTCTGTCTCTGTCTTTGTCACACACACACACACATGCACACACACACACACACACACACACACAGGTGGAGCGCGAGCGGAAGGAGGCCGGCTTCTCGCTGTATGTGAATGGGCCGCATCGGTCTGGGCGCGACCGCCGGGCCACGCCGGGATCGAGGACAGGGTCTGCTCGGAGACGACCGCTGTCAAAGTCAGTCACGGCCGTTCGGGATGGGAGGGGAGGCGAGGACAAGCGCATGTGCACATGTGTGCATGCTGTGTGTGTGTGTGTGTGTGTGTGTGTGTGTGTGTGTGCGTGTGCGTGTGTGTGTGTAGATACGTTTGAAGCTTAGTATTCGGTTTCGACAGCGTGTGCACCTGAATAGCGTCACGCTCTCACACCCATTTACACACGCTCTCACACCCATTACACACGCTCTCACACCCATTTACACACGCTCTCACACCCATTTACACACACACACACACACACACACACACACCTGCGTCCCTGCAGGCGACAGGGGTCGTCCCGCGGCGGCCGTGCAGATGCTGCCGACACCCACACCGATGGCGACGACGGTGGCGGTGATGTATCACCCAATATGGAGCGCCCGCCCGGGTCGCGTCGGCGCAACTGGCAGCCGGCAGACTTTGAGATCCGCACAGGCCAGGGGCAGCGCAGGACGGTGGTTGCGCCAAGGTCTGTATGTACATCGTGTGTTTTGTTCGCTGGTGTTGGCCATCAGGACTGCGTTTGTGTGTGTGTGTGTGTGTGTGTGTGTGTGTGTGTGCGTGCGTGTATGTGAATGGTTGTCGCGTGGTTGATCATGCTCACCGCGTGTGGATGGGTGGCTGCTTGTGTTTGTCGTGGTCGTGCTGCAGTATTCTCACGGGCGCATACGAGGACGATTTTGATGCGGACGAACAGGTACGGCACCCTGCGTCACACATACACACACACACACACGCACGCACGCACAGAGGCAAGAACACACACATACAAACCACACACGCACATACAAAAAACACCCACACGCACACGCGTACCAACACAACACACCTACCACACGACATCTCATCACATGTTGTGCATGGCTTTGGGTGTGTCGTAGGATGATGATGACGGCGACGGCAATGAAGATGAGGATGAAGTCGTGGATGAGACAGATGCACGTGGCGGCAGCGTGAGTGATGCACACGATGATGGTGATGATGACGATGGTGGTGATGATGTGGCCGAGGAGCAGCACATACGAGACTTTGACCACACTGGCGATGGGGATGCTGATCAGCACGAGCGCTCCGGCGAAGCGGCGGGGGAAGTGGTGCGCGAGTCCATTGAGTCGTGGCCCCTGGACACCACAACGCCAACTGGCGGTAACGGCGATGGCGATGATGATGGTGGCGTTCATGATGACAGTTTGCTTGAGGAAGGCCCAGCACGGACACAAACGCAGTCGCCCACCCCTCACGTGCACGGCATCGGCATTACCGACAGCCACCAGCAGTTGGAGGGGGCGGTGATGGACGTGACCCAGGACATCCCCACCGTGGTGGGCGACACCACATCTGCGCTACCACATGGTGATGAGGACAGGGCCGCCGTCACAGCACGCAGCGACGATCGCAGCGACGATGTCAACAACGATGATTACAGCACCAACGGCGTTCGCTCCGTCGCCAACCCACATATCAGCGGTGATGGCAGTGCTGATCACGATGCAGACAGCGTAGATGGAGGCCGCACCAGCATTGAAGACGACAACGCAAGCATGGCCTCTGCAGACTCGTTCCAGCCGGGAACACTCACGCGCAACACGACATTCGTGCTTGAATCGCCGGCAGAGCTCGGGTTTGAGCTGCCGCGCGCTGAGGAAACGCTGAGGCCGCTGCACCCCGACAGCAGCGACAATGATGACACTGAAGGCGATGGCGATGGTCGATGTGGGACGAGTGATGGTGATGAGGAGACAAGGGGTGGTGGTACGTCGACGGTAGCGCGTGGCAGCGGCGGCGGCGGAAGCGTTTTGAGGGCGGCCAGGGGCTCTGTGAAGCGAATCAAGACCGAGCAGGCGACAAAGGCCGGGAAGAGAGGGAGCCACAATGGCAGCAGCACCCGGGATGGTGGCAGTGATGGTGGAGATGATGCAGGGAAAGGGGAGGGCAAGGCGGCGCGTGCAGCAGAGGCGAGAAAACGGTTGAGAGAGCAGAAGAGGAAGCTGGCTGCAGAGAAGCGGCGAACAGGCGCAGGCGAACGCGAACCGTGGAGAGTGGAGTTTGTTGGAGTTGAGGGTCAGGCCACGAGTGTGATTGGTTCCACAGACGCCAGCACGAGTGGAAGCAGCAGCAGCACCACGGTGTCGCTGGAGAAGGCGTGGAAGCGGCTGAAGCGACACGGGCGATCGCTGATCATCCGACCGAAGAGCACATGGACGGACTGGGTTGGCGTCACGCAGGACGTCGGCCTCACAAAGGTGTGGTGGGCACCAAGATCACTGGTGTTTGTGTGTTGCTTGCGTGTATGACTGTGTTTGCATGATTGCGTGTGCTTGCATTGGTTGTAAGGACATGCACTTGTGTACATTTGTCACGGTGACGACCACGCGCGCGTGTGTGTGTGCGCGCGCGTGTGTGAGTGTGCGTGTGCGTGTGCGTGCATGTGTGTGTCTGTGCGTGCGTGCAGGTGCATGTGTGTGTGTGTGTTTGTGTGTGTGTGTGCATGGGTTTTGTCATCTCACCCGCAACCTTTGACACCGTCATGTCCACACAGATTGAGGTCCTGGACGCTTTTCTGCAACCCATTGCTCCTGGGCCCAACACGTGGCTGCTCGCTGTCAACGACGCGTTCGATGCACACACACACGAGCTGCTGACTTCTGGCCCTGCCAACACCACCGACGCCGCGCACATGTGGCTTTGTGAGTTTCCATGTGGACAAATTCGAGACACGGGTCCAGTGCAACTGTGCATGTGTGTATTTGTGTGTGTTGTGTATTTGTGTGTGCTTGTGGGTGTCCGTGTTTAATGTGTGTGTGTGTGTGTTGTGTACTTGTGTGTGCTTGTGGGTGTCCGTGTTTAATGTGTGTGTGTGCATGCTTGTGTGCTTGTGTGCATACATGTTTAATGTGCACGCGTGCGTGTGTATTGGTTGCCTTTATCTGTTCTCGCAAACATGTTGCGCTCACAACCATCCCCACCTGCTTGCGCCTGTTTGCCAGATCACGTGCAGGACGACGCGTGGCCTGCGCTGCGGCTTCGGTTCGAGGCCTCGCTGTCGCCCTCCACAATCCGCATCGTCAACTACAACCGGCCCAACTGCGAAACGAACGGCGTGCACACGATTGCCATTGAGGACGACGCAGGTGCCTTGCTCTGGTCCGGCCAACTCACAAAGGTAACAAACACATCGCGTGCTGATTTGGCGGAGGGGAGGTGAGGGGAGACTGTGAGCCTCACATCGACTCGCTGCTGCTGTTGTTGGTTGGTTATTGGAGGTTCAATTGTTGTCGTGCGTTTTCGCTGATGCTCGTGGCACGGTGGCGATGTACTAAACACGCCACGACCACACGCATCCCATGGCATCGCAACACTGCAGGGAACGGGGCGACGCAACAAACCGCCGATTGTGGAGGCCGAGCTGTCGTGGCCGTCGCCAGCAGAGGAGGATGGTGATGGTGATGGCGATGATGATGATGATGATGATGATGATGGTGGTGGCGGGGATGAGGTGGACGCAGCCGCAACGGGTGAAGCGGAGAAGAACATCGGCGGTGGGGATCATGCCACTGGCAACGCGGATACAGCAACACCGCCTGCACCACAACACCAACATGCCGGCACGACGGGAACGGCAACGGCTGGGCGATCGCCGGCGCCGCTGCACCGCGGGTTGCGGTCGTCGAGTGCACGCGTGTCGCGCCCGCCGCCACCCTGGATCCCAACAGCGGACGGCCCTGTAGCCGCCACTCCCGGCAGTGGCGACGACGATGGCGAGCGGGTGCACGTGCGGTCGTCGAGTGCGCGGACACCAACTCGCGCGCGCCCGGCGAGTGGACGGCGGGTGTCGTCGCCGGCGCTGTGGCTGAAGCGCGCGCCACTGCAGCGAGCAGCGTCGGGGTCCCTGCTCAGGGAGCTGGAGGGGGCGACTGGCAATGACGGTGGTGGCGGTGGTCATCGTGATAGCAGCAGTGGCAGAGGCAGTCGTCCCGTGTCGCGATTGTCTGTGAAGGCGGCAGCGGCAGCAGTGCTGGTGCCGGAGCTGGAGAGGAAGCAAGACAACGTCAGTGGCGATGAACAGGGCGCATTTACAGCACACAGACGCCCTCCTGATGAACAACAACAACAACAACAACAACAACAACAACAACAACAACAACAACAACAACAACAACAACAACAACAACAACAACAACAACAGCAACAACAACAACAACAACAACAACAACAACAACAACAACAACAACAACAACAACAACAACAACAGCCTCGTGCGCCGCGTGCGTCCCAGGCGCGCCAGACCACGGCCACCACGGCGAGTGTGGGCGGGCGCGGTGATGACGGCGCGATGGAGCGATCAATGGACGGACTGAACGCGTTTCGGAAGCTGCAGGCGTCGCGAATTGATGCGCCGGACTTCCAGCAGATGCTCAACACGAGCCTGAGCCAAGAGTTCAGAAGGCTGTGGGGAGCAGAAGAGAGGGAGGCGCATGCCACAGCGCATGGCAGCGGTGACCACGATGATGATGGTGGTGGCAAGGAGGAGAATGCCAACGCGGTCATGATGGCAAACTCGGCATTCGATAAAGTGCTGAAACAGCAGCGGCACAGACAGGACCAGCAGCCACATCAGCAGCCACAACAACGCCTACACGCGGACAATGAACGGGAAGAGATGATGGCCGAGCACGAGAGGGGTGCACACGACCACATCGATGGTGCCCAAGACCAGCTCTTTCCGCAAGACCTCACGCAACAGGAGCAAGGGAAACAACGCAGCGGAGCAGATCAAGGCTTTGAACAACAGCAGCAGGAGCAGCAGCAACATGCTGGTGACCGTTTTGGTGCTGGTGACGGCGGCGATGGTGGTGCATATGGGGTCGCTGTCTCGACAGCAGTCCCATGCGGCATCTTTGAGGAGCGGCCGATGGGCCAGCGCGTTGTGCTGCACCTGCACTCAACATGGGGTGACCCGCACTACATTGGCCTGACCGGCGTCGAAGTGTTTTCGCCCGCCGGCCATTCGCTCCGCTGCACCTCCGTCACCGCGGACCCGCCCGATCTCCGCATCATCTCTGGTTACGACCAGGACCCGCGTGTTGTTGACAACCTCGTTGACGGCACCAACTGCACCTGCGATGCCATGCACATGTGGTTGTGCCCCTGGCTTGGTCCACACCACTCCCACACCGTCACGCTCCTCTTCCCGCAGCAAACGGAGATTGGTGCTGTGCGCGTGTGGAACTACAACGAGTCGCGCACATCGTCCTACCGCGGCGTGCGCGAGCTCTCCCTGCACGTTGACGGGCGGTGCGTGTTTCGCGGGGAGATACGGCAGGCGACAGGCAGCGTCTCGACCCCACACGAGCTGTTTGAGCTGCTGCTGTTTGTGCCGCCGGCATCGGGCGTGCTGCAGGGCATCGAGGCCTTTGACGCCGTGCAGCGCGCACGTGTACGCGGCGCCAATCGTGGTGCTGGCCGTGGCGCTGGCGTCGCGGGTGGCAATGATGATGGTGGCGGAGGTGAAGGTGATGGTGAGGGCGATGGGGATGAGGACGGGTTCCTGCCGCCACGGCCCGCGACGCGCGGGGAGGATGGACCCGTTGACATCAGCGCAGACGCAGCGGCGGTGCAGCAGCTGCTGGAGGAGCTGCAGGGCGATGACGGCGGCACTGGCAATGGTTGTGCTGGTGGTACTGGGGGTGACGACGCCGCCGACGCTGGTGGTCGCGGCGACGGGGCGGAGGGCGGCTTTCAGCTGCCCGTGTTTGAGGACACGGCGTCAGGTTTTGATGAGACACCAGTTGGCGTGTCGTCATCATCACCAGCCACATCGTCGGCGGCGTCGACGTCCACGCTGCCAAAGGGTACGCGGTTTCAACTCAACTTTGTGGAGACGTGGGGCGATCCGTACTACCTTGGTCTCACCGGTCTACAGCTCATCGACGAACGTGAGTTGCCTGCAATCAATTTCTTTTTGTGCGTGCGTGCGTGTGTTTGTTTGTATGTGTGTGTGTGCGTGTGTGTGTGCGTGCGTGCGTGCGTGTGTATGTATGTGTATGTGTGTGTGACACAAGATATCATTGGATCATTCTTGTTGGTTTTCTGACTCGGCGCGTGCGTGTGTGTGTGTGTGTCGGTGCTATGCAGACGGCGGTGTGATTGCTGTGTCGATGCGCCAAGTGGAAGCGGTGCCGCGCGATTTGAATGATCTTCCAAACGTTTATGATGACGACCGCACACTCGACAAGTTGTTTGATGGCACCAACATCACCACCGATGACGAGCACATGTGGCTCATCCCCTTTACCCCCACCGGTGTGTTTGTTTTGTGTGCGTGTGTGTGCGTGTGTGTGTGTATGCCACTGTTGTCTTGCCACTCACAAATGACGCCCTATTGCTGCTGTTGTTGTTGCTCCTCTCTTCAACACGTGTGATGGGGCTGTCAGGTGACCATCTCATCACTTTCTTCTTTGATACACCGACGACCGTCAGCGCTCTCCGGTTCTACAACTACAACAAGAGCGCGGATGATATTTGTACGTCGATGCTGACTGGCTGTTTTTTCATATGTTGCGTGTACTCCCTGACACACCGATGTGCTCGCTCACATGTCAACACACATGCACACACACACATGCGCGCGCACACATATGCGCGCACACATATGCGGACACGTGCGCGTGGCAGATCGCGGAGCTAAACGGGTATTTGTGTCTGTGGATGATACGGATGTGTCACCGTCTGGCGGGTATCTCATCTGCATTGCGCCGGGCAGCGCTGCGTTTGACTTTGCCCACACCGTCTCCCTGCACCCACGACATCGCCGCTACCCGCCAGCGTCCATCCACCACAAGCAGCTCACACCGAGGTGAGGCCATGCGTGCTGTGTGCATGTGTGTGGGTGTGCGTGCGTGCGTGCGTGTGTGTGTGCATGCGTGTGTGTGTTGTGCGTGTGTTTTGTGGGTGGGTGTATGCGAGAGAAAGGGAGTGTGCGCGCGCGTTTTGTCTGTGCGTATGCTTTTGTGCTGATGCCGGTCACGTCACTGTGATTTGGGAATGCAGGTGGAACGCCACCAACTCCTACA
>NW_004754924.1:12500-27500 GCF_000188695.1 Salpingoeca rosetta | reverse complement strand
ACCGGCAATCAAGAAGCGCCTGCCTCAACTTGAGGAGTACCATTCCTACTTCAATTCGTACAAGCGCCGAAAGCACTCAACAACGCCAGATGCGACACCACCCAGGGTCACGTTTGGACCATTGCAGATTCACCTGACTTACGGCTGGAGAGGCAAGGAGGAGTTCGAGACGCTCAGTGACCGTGGTCAAGCACCTGGCACCGTCCGCAGCTATCCACACACATCTGATCGCAGTGGCGCATATGACTGCAAGGGGCTGGTCCACGTGGACGGCATCACGCTCAGTCAGAATACGTGTGTCAACGCAGCAGAGCCAGAAGAGCTGATGAAGCGGTTCACCTATCACAGCATCAAGGCCATGACCAAACTCAGCAAGCGACAGTGGCTGCTTCAGCTGGATTCGTCAACAACAACCGACCTAAAACGTGATCCTCACGCCTGCCGGTCTTCGAGTCGCGGCTACAATGCACTCAACCGCAGCCACATCGACAAGCCGTCAACCATGTCGCACCAGGCGTTCTTGCAGTTGGGCGGCCTGCGTGCGTTCCCACGACAGCAACTGCGCCAGCTCTGCATCGCCCTGACCGAGAACAGGCTGTCGCTTGATGATGTGCTGGTGCAGCATGTGGTGCGCCAGCTGATGTATGAGGTGGGCGGTATTGAACGCAGCGATGTGGCAAGCGAGGGCCACAGTGGCATGTGCCTCACGTGGAAGCGTGACTTCTTCGTTGGAGATCTGCGCGACGTGCTGGCGGCCAAGCTTCAGGCATACGCTGAGAGTATTGAGCTGTCGCCACGGCGGTTCAAGGAGCTGAGGCTGCTTGGGGAGCTGGCAGCTTTTGTGGCCAGCTACGACACTGACGATGGGTGCGAAACACAGGCAAGCAGCGACAGTGCAACGTGCATGGATACCGTCCGGCACTTTGCTCGGGCTGCAACAAGATGGGCAGAGCAGCTGCGAGTGAAGATGGAAAACATACGCCAAGCAGGCGCAGCTGTAACCGAACAGGAACGAGCGGAAGAGAAGTTGCAGCTGCGCGACATGGGCGTCCGTCGTTGTCTCATGCTGCAGCTGGCCCTGCTGTGCTACGCCGGCGGGCACCTGACGCAAGAGGATGTTAAAACCATGTGTAAGCTCATCGTCCTGATCAAGGCTGCCCGACCAACACACAAAGGCGGAGAGTCTTCGCAGTCACCAGGCCAGAGCAAACTCGGCGCCAGCGTGGAGCAACTTGAGCTTGAGGAGGCCCGGCTGTGGGAGGCATGCCTGAACGTGACAGCCCGCCGGCTCGGCTCCATCTTCAGGCATCTGGTGGAACCCGCCACCAGCGAACCCGCCATCAGCGACATCACTGATGGTGGTCACCACTGCCTGACAGCGGCTGTGCAGGCTATTTTCACGTCAGCGCCATGTGGTCTGCGCTGGGAGTTCGAGCACAATACGGCCTGCTTCCACGCCTCATATGAGCGTGACGGTGCACCTCACCTCTACTCCATCAATGTGGTGACAGGGGAGGTCTTGTACGACGGGCTGCCACCACAACGCCTCCCCGAGACGATGGTCAATGACGAAATATACAAACGTGTCTTTGGTGAACGCAATTTCGTCGTCGTGAGGAGTGGCGCCAGCATGTTTGAGACAACTGACGTCATCAACCATCGCCTGTACGTGTTCCACCAAAACCCACGAGATCACGCCCTCGCAGCGGTTGAGGAGGTCCGAGAAGACGAGTTCCATTTGAGCAAGGAGGAGCAACGTTGGACGCTCGAGCTTGTCCCGGCCACGGCAGATCTCACATCTCAGCTGCCTGTCTGCCTCCAACAGCTACACACGGCTTGGTACTGCCGCGCGCAAGGCGTTCTGGTGCTGCGCAACCACTTCTTCCTCGACAAAGCTGTTTACTTCATTCTCGTGCGAAACAGCGAACCGACTGAGGACACTGCCACGTGTCCTTGGACGTGCTTCCGCATTCCCGCCAACAAGCGGCTGACGCCTTGGCACGAGCTGTTTGATGGAATCTCAGCTGGGGGTTGTGACAACAGCATCGTCAGCAGCAGCAGTGGCAACAGCGGCAGCGGCAGCAGTGGCAGCGCTTCCTTTGATCGGCTCATGCATGTCAGTAGCAAACCACCAGATGCCGACGCGAACGACAACAACGATGGTGGAGGCACAGCAGAGGCGATTCTTCGTGCGCTGGCCAAGTTTGAAGACCGACAGTACATTCACGTGCTTCACCAGCCGTCCCAAAACGATGCCGTCGTCTTTGAGCTGCCACGCTTCCGGCTGTCGTTCAAGCTGGACAAGAACACCGGCGAGCTGGACTCGTGTGACTACAAGCACTACCGCCTCGCCCGCCAACAGCTGTGGCACGACACGCTGCGCGGCTTTGTGCGGTACTTGGTGCTCGAGCTGGACGAAGAAGCAGTGGCGAAGGATGGCGGGCTTGTGCACACGAGCGATCCCAAGCACAAGCTGCTGGTCCCCGATGGCGGAGTGAAGTTCATGCTCTTTGGCCACGCTGTCGCTCAGGGTAATGCTGGTGTTGCGGATTCTTTCAACACAAGCAGTGAAGATGAGAAAATGAGCACCACCCCTTGGACGCGGTCTGCGTTCGCCAGTCTTACACTCCTGAGCCACGAATGCGACAGCAAGCAGGACCATTTTGCGTTTGATGAGCACCATCGATTCAAGCAGCTGCAGGCCACAACTATCTGGGGTCGCCTCCACCTGGCTGCTCTGTACGCCGCCACGAGCACGCTCATGCCGGAACCACGGCAGAGCATGACGGGCTTTGAGAACGCCATGTCGCTTGTGCGGCGGAGCGTTGTGGACCGACCCCTGAACGAGGACGAGAAAGAAACACTGGGAAACGTCATGCACCTGGCGCCACTCGCACCAGGCCTCGCCATCGCTTGCCATCTGATGTGGAAGCGCAGTCGGCAGTTGCTGTTTCTTTACCCAGACGCTCCTGAAGCTGAGAAGACACAAGACCGACCCCAAGAAGAGGAGTGTGTCGCATTTGACGATCGCTTGCTGGTGGCTTACAGGAGTCAAGTTGAAGCAGGGCTCGTGAACCCTCGACTGCAGCTTAGCAACGCAGAGGCCCGCCTCGTGTTTGGACACAGCGCGCCCCGTGCACGACAGCACCGCGTTGTGTTACAGGCAGAAGAGCCTGGCGACCGACGGGCACATGCAGTTGACAGTCTTGTGCAGGAGATCTCGCAAGATGAAGAGACATTGAAGCAGCTTACCTGCGAGGCAAAGAAAGTGAAGAAGAGCAAGAAGAAAGGTCGTTCTGCGAACCTGCTTGACAAGTGCAAGCTGCCTTCGACGGAGATGGCAGAGACGCATGTCAGCAACCTTGAACAGAGCTGTAAATTGCACGCCAAGTCGAAGCAGTACACGCTGGCGGCGCCTGCACCCCAGATCAAGGCTGATGTGAAGGGCATGTTGGATAAGTTGTGCACTCGGAAGCACAGAATTGAGAAGTCGCTGAGGGCCACGCTGAGCATCTCAGCCAAGGCAGCCAACAAGCGTGAGTGCTTGCACCAGTGGCGCGCGTTCAACGCCGGCCGTTGTGCAAACCTTGCACCGCTCATGACGATGCGGGATCTCGTGGTTCTGTGCGCCAACGCACACGAACACGATGTGGAGTTCCTGTTGGACATGAACCCGTTTCTCACGCGATCAGAGTGCTCCAAAGTCAAAGCCGCCACTGTCATGTGGATGCAGTTGTGTGTGCTGGAGGACAGGTTGCGGCGCATCCTCGCCTACCTGGAGCAGCTGCTGAGCACAGACATCGACGCCACTGAGAAGAAAGGTATTGAGACACTGCTGGTGCAGGAGCTACGATGCAAACGCACTTGGGACGCAAAGGCACATCCGTACTGGCTGGCATTTGAGGTGGACGGCGGGATCCAGATTCGCCCCAAACAGTACCGCGTCGCAAAGGAGATGATGGACGGTAGCAAGCGCAACAAGGGCGTCATCATGCAACTTAACATGGGCGAGGGCAAGACAAGGGTCATCGTTCCCATGCTGCTGCTGCACCAGTCGCTTCAAAATCGGCAGACCAGGTCCGCTGACAGCGCTGGACACGTGCCCCGCGTGTTCTTCCTGCCGCAGCTTGAGCACCAAGCGTTTGAGGACCTGCATCGCTACCTGTGTGCCGGCGCCATCTCATACCGCTTGCTGCGACTGCCGTTCCATCGACACATGCAAGTGACACCGGAGAACCTGGGCGTGCTGTGCAGCGTGCTGGAAACTGCGGCGCGAACAGAACCGTTTGCCGTCGTCACGACACCGTCCGCATACCTTTCCCTGCAGTTGAAGAAGGACGAGCTGCAGCTGTGTCCGAGCGCTGCAACACGGGCTTTCAACGATGTCTACCCGGGAGGCAGCTCAGAGCGCTCGGGAGGTACTGGAAGCACTGGCCGCCAAATCTCACGTGGTGATGAAGATCAGCAGCGGTTTGTTGAGAAGAGCGTTGCGGGGCTGACGCGTGTTCTTCATGGGCTGCCGTACGTTCACATCTATGATGAGAGCGACGAGATTCTGCGCCACACGTTTCAGCTCATCTATGCCGCTGGAGACAGCACGCCTCTACCCGATGCACAACATCGCGTGCGTGTCACACAAGCCTTGTTGCGGGTGCTGCACAACTGCAAGGAGGTCTCGACGCCATTCAACCAACCTACCGAAGCTGCGCAAGCATCGCCGTCGAAGGCAGCCAAAACGAAGGGGAAGGTGAAGGTGAAGAAAGGCGGGATGCCAAAGGCAGCAGATTTCGAGCGCGGCAGCCAACGTCAACCGACTGCACGCCAGCATGTGTTTTGTGAAACAGCCCACCAAAACGTGCTATCTTGGCACTCATCAGGCTGTGCAGGCGGCTGGAATGCCCTGCAGCTGATATCCGGCAAGTCACTCACCAAGGCTTTGCCGGTGATGCACAAGGAGGTGGTGCGACGGCTGCTCGACAACCCGCCAGAGGAACTGGACTGGATGCGGGAGTTGACGCACCACGAGAGGGCGTGTGTGATTGCCTTCGCCACCACTGCTGAAATGGGATGGGAGCAGTTCCTCGCCCGATTTTCGCAACCACCAAAGCCAAAGCAGAAACGCCAAGGCCGCCCAGACGAGGCGTCAGGAACGTCATCTAATGTGAAGAAAACCTTTGCCATGGCGGCGCAACGTCAACATCACGCGCCCAAACTGCATGGGAGGACTCCATCCGAATCTCGCGAAGCCTTGGTCCCTGACGACGCCACGGATGCTGACACCACAGAAGTACCAACGGATGATACGCGGCAAGAGTGGATCCAGCACCACAAGCTGGACATCCTCGCCCTACGCGGGCTGTTGAGCACGGGGAAGCTGTTTGCAACGTTGCAGAAGCGCCACCGTGTTCACTTTGGGATTGCTGAGAGGCGAAACAAGCGTGTCGCTGTTCCGTTTCGCGCCAACGACACGCCATCAGAGCGAGCCGAGTTTGTGGACATTGAAACCAACGTCTGCTTGACGCACATCTCCTTTCTACAGCGCGGGCTCCAAGAGCACGAGCTTCGAGAAGCTGTGAAGAAACTTCTTGAGCTGCCACAGCCACAGCGTGAGCTGCACTACAATCGCTGGTTTGCAGGAAGCAAGTCAAAGATGGAAGAGGAGGACGCAAAGCACGCTAAGCACGCTCGGAACACAAAACATGCCGAGGACGCGAAGGACGCTGAGAATGCGACGTATTCAAAGCACGTGCAGCTGCTGGACAGAGAATCGAAGCTGGACTTGTCAAGCGCAGAGCAATGGCAGTTGTTGCGAAAGTACTACTCTGGCAACATGGAGACCGTGTTCTTCTGGGTCAACGCTGTTGTGATGCAGGAAGACATGCGGCAGTACCCATCTCGCCTCACCAAGACACCGTGGAGCATCACAGACACTGACCGCGAGTGGCCTGCACATGACAGCCCACCCAGTGACCGCGTCCACCGCCAGTGCGGGTTCTCTGGCACAAACGACAACAACATGCTGCTGCCCTCGCACGTCGCACCTTTGGACTTGTCTCATAGCACAAGTCTTGACGAGCATTTGCGTGAGGTTGCAGCAACCAACGGCAAGATGGTTAGCTGCTTGCTGAGCGACGTTGTCGGTATTGAGGTGGTGTCTGGCAACCCTGACGTGGACATGTGGGAGGCGGTGCTGGATCAAGCGCTGGAGCTGAAGGTGGACGCCATCATTGATGCGGGCGCACTCCTAGCGGGGGTCAACAACAACCACGTCGTGGACAAGCTGCTGGAGAAGCTCCAAGAAAAGCAGCTGCAAGGGACCGCAGTGCCGACTGCAGTTGCATACTCTGAGCGTGGCGATCAAGAGGGCGTCGCTTGGTACTTGAAGAGCTGCCACGGCGAGAAGTGGCCCAGGGCGAGTGCCCCCATCCGCGAGCGAGACGCGCTGGTTCTCTTTGACCAGCATCAATGTCGTGGCGCAGACTTGAAGCTGAAGCAAACCGCAACGGCAGCACTGACCATCAGCCCTGGCCTCAGCAAGGATGCCCTGATGCAAGCCGCTGGTCGGCTGCGTCAGCTTGGCCGCGGACAGAAGATTGTGCTGCTGCTCAGCAAGCAAGCAGAGCAGCTGGTCCGGGAGAGCCAGCTTGGAGCGCAAGGCAACGCCTCTTCAGGTGCTGCTAAGAAGGGCAGCAGTCAGTCAATCGAGACAGCGCATGTGTTGCAGTGGATTGTGAGCAACACGATCGCAGCGAGCCAGAATCACCTGACATTGTGGGCGGCACAAGGAACTGCGTTTGGCGCAACCAAGCGCGTCCCAAATCTCACCAAGCAGCCAGAAAAGCTTGGCCTGGAGGTTTTGTACGAGTGTGCGCGAATTGCCGAGCCAACGGCCAAATTGATGCAAAAGCTGAGAGCTGATATCGTGGGAGATGCAGCGACTGAAACAGTCGCAGACGAAGGCAGTGATCCCATTTTCACTCAAATACTGGACCTCTGTGAGGTGTTTGGCGTCAGAGAAGTCGAGGCTGGTGCCGCTGACCAGGAGTGCGAACGCGAGCTGGAGCGTGTGCGAGAGCAGGAGCAAGAAAAGCAGTCTGAGAAGCCCCAAGCCATTTCCACGATCGAAGAGCCATGGAAGTTTGAGTGTGTGCTGCGACAGCCCGACCCAAGCGTGCACGTGCTTGGGTTTTTGACGCTGCAGAGTATTCTTGATGAACGACTGCAGACCATTGCCTGGGCCGACGTTGGTGTCCCCATTTACTGCACGTGCAATTATGCACGGCCTTCAGTGAGGTCTGCTTGGTACCGACGCTTGGACGGTGATGAAGCGCCGCTGCCACCGGAGCTGTTGCCGGTCGACATGCTGTTGGTGTACCCCAACAAGCGCGGTGTTGTCATTCTGACGCAATATGATGCAGAGCACCTCGTGCGTATCTACCAAGCTGAGGAATTGTGGGGTGCAGTGGACCCCAAGGTCGGGGCGTCAGCACGGCACAAGCGTCACTACACAGAGGTGCCTGCGCTTATCCATCTTTCTCAACTGCAAATGAGCGAGAATGAAGCCGTTCCTGGTGTGTTATCCTTGAACATTCAAACAGAGCCGGCAGACCGTGAGCGATATGCATTGCCCATTGCAGCTGTGGCCGCACTGCGGTTGCTCAACGGAGACACGCAATTCAACGGCATTGACGGCAAGCCTCATGAGGGGATGAAGAAGGAAGTGGACGAAATTCTCCTCCCAACGGCAGAGTCGCGCAAGCATGCCTTGCTGCTCCCACAACTTCATCAACTTTCTCACACAATCGATCAGAGCGAGCTCGAGCGCATCTGCAAGCGGATGCCTCGCACAGCAGAGTGAAACACTGACGTTGGGTTGTTGCTGCTGGTTGTGGTGCCGTGTGTGTGTGTGGGGGGGGGGGTTGGGGCGCCTTTTTGCGTATGTGTTGTGTTTGGATACATGTTGCTAGTTGAGAGAGTTCAGGGTGGAGGGTGCGTGTGTTGTGTGGCTTCACGTTGCTTCTTTTACTTCTCCTTTTCGTTCTTCTTGTGTTTGGTTCCTTTGAGTAAAGCACCGCGTTATGCACTGAATGATCAGCGACTGCATGTTTGTGTGTATGCGATGTGATGCTGAGGTGCAGCATGGGTGTTTGAGGCAGCACAAACAACACACAAGCGAGCGAGCCATTCCATCCCACACACTAACGCGGGGATGCAAACCACATCACGGGACGTTTCAGCTGACACAGAGGTAGAGGTGCAACACAGCCATGCGTGGCTGTTGCCGTTGCTCGTGGTGGTGGCAGCAGTGCTGGGATGATGATGAAGATGTGGGAGGTGAGGGTGGTGTGTACTGGCAGCACTCGATCACAACAGGTGCGATGATGGTGGCTGCTGTTGTTGTCCTGGTGGGGTATGCGGCACCGACGTGGAATTGCAAGCGCGCATGCGTGCGTGTGAGCGGCTGCAGCAGTTGCTGTGTGTGATGGGTGGGATCGCGTGTGCACCCGTGCAACCAAAGAGACGAGGTTCCAGGAACTCGTCGGCCTTGCACTTTGACGCGGTGAAGCCCATGACGGTGATGTCGCCAGAGACGGACCGGTTGAAGAGGCGAGCCGTTAAGTCCTCGTTCAGGGAGGCGACAGTGGCAATGATGGAGCCCTGACGGAGGTCGATGCGCAGAATGAATCTGCGACGCGTCCTGGGTCGTGTTGATGGACTGCACCAGCGCGGCCTCAAACGCCTCGCGACCCGACTGCGTGCCGGCATGGGCGTTGAACTTGGCGTCAAAGTCGAGCGAGACAGAGTACGCAGGCACACACGCAGGGTGGGAGCGCTTCAAACTGCGTCGCTGATGGTGGCGCAGAGGCGGTCCGTCGTGGCCGTGGGCGCCAACACCTCGCACTCCGTGCTCTGGCACGAGCGCACGCGCTGGCACTCGCGGTCGTTGACCAGCGACGGCGCAACGAGCTCGTACTTTGTTTGACAGGCACTGTGTCCACGGCGAGTAGATGCCTGTGGTTCTGCGTCGTGGGCGTGAGCAGGCGTGAGATGAACGTGGTGTTGTTGGGGCACGTGTGGCCCATCTGGCACTCGCGGTCCGTGCTGATGGTGGGCGCAGCCGTCTCAAACGAGCGAGGCTCGCAGGGCGACACGCGCGTGCAGACATCCGTGTTGCTGTGGTGGCAAAACCAGCCCTCGATGCAGCGGTGGCACTGGCGGTCGGTGAAGATGGTGGGGCGCATAGTAGGGCGCACCACCTCCTCGTAGCCGAGGTCGCACTCCGGCACAGGCGTGCAATCACGCTGGCCAGAGAGGGCGGCAAAGTCCACGCCAACCTGGCACGGTATGCACGGCGTACACGTCGTGTGCTGGGGTTGCGGTCCAGGTCGGGGGTGCCGGCTGGGCACAGGAACTGCTCGCAGGAGCCACTGGAGCCCTCAGGCACATAGTAACCGTAAGGGCACGGCAGGCAGGCGGTGAGCGGGTTGCGGTCGTGGTCGATAGTGCCGATGGGGCACGGCTCGCACTTGGCGTCGGAGGTGGAGGTGGGCGCGCGGATGCGCTGCTCACAAGGGTCGCACTTGGCGATGAGGTGGCACAGGCGGTGCGCTCGTACTCCGTCGACGGGTTGCACTGGGTCAGGTCGCGGCAGATGCGGTCGGTGGTCGGCGTGGCGGTGGGGAACAGCTCAAACTGGTCCTGGTGGCACACGCCGAGCGTCGTGCACTCCGTGTCGCTGATGGCGGTGCATGGCGCGCTGCAGTACTGCTCATCAGAGCACGTGCTGCACTGCTGGCACGACACATCGGTCTCCCGAGTCGCAGGCGCGCAGGATGTATGTGGTTGGCGGGCACGCGGAGCAGCCGGCGCACTGCACGTCCTCCAGCGCGGAGCAGGCGCGAATCTCGAAACGACCACTGGGGCACTCGGAGCACTCCGTGCACTCGCTGTCAGAGTCGAGCGTGGGCGCCTGGCTTCTGGAAGGTGCCCAACTCGCACTTGCTCACGGCCATGCGTGGAAATGTACTCTGAGGCCGCGCAACGCGACACGGGCACGCACGTGTCCTGGACGCACTTTGCGGCAGAGGCGGTCGTGCTGGCGTGTGGGTTCGCATAGCGAATCTCTTCCTCATCCGGGTCACACTGCATGACGGAGCGGCACGCCTCGTCGACGGTGGCGGGGTCGCTGTCGTGGTGGTCGTGAGCCGGTGCGGCAGGTGAAGCTGGAGCAGGAGCCGTGGGAGCCCACCTTCGTGTAGTGGCTGGCGGGGCACATCTGGCAACCCGTGGGACCGTCGCTGTCCTCGTCGATGGTGCCGGCCGAGCAGTCGTGGCACACGCGGTCCGAGGAACAGCAGGTTGGCGCGGAGACCTCTTCCTGGCCGCGCTCGCACTCCTCAATGAGCTCGCATTTGCTGCCGCCAATGGATGGGGAGAACTCCGTCACGCTGTCGCACGGCCGACGGTCGGCTGGATCGGCGTCGTAGACGAGGATGAAGCCAGCGCTGCACTCGCACGTGTCTGTGCAGCCTGGGCAGGGGCGGCGTGCCTTCTGGCGAATGGTGTCGCGGATGCCATCCTCGCCCGGGTCGGAGCTGCACACGTCAAGCACCACGTCGAGTTGCTCGTCCGTGTGCTCGGCACGCACCATCTCCTCAAACAACTGCGTGACGAGCTTGTTGCATGTGAGCGTGTCGCAGGAGCACAGGCGGTCCGTGGTGAGCGTGGGCGGGATGGTCTCGATGAAGGGCTCCTCGCACACGCTGGTGGGGAAGCACGAGGCGCGTTCCGGCAGCGGCTGGTACTCCGTACCAAAGGGTGCAGCTCACGCATGCGCGGTCGCGCACGGCGTTGTCAGAAACAGATTCCTTCTGGCCAGGCTTGTACTCGGTCCATGGGGAGCAGACGGTGTCGGAGGACAAGGAGCATGGGGTGGAGGCCCAGGTGCCCATGCCACACCTAGTGCATGGCACGCAGCGGTGGTCCTTGGCGTAGTAGTTGAGAGGGCAATCGGCAATGCGCGACTGATGAGTTTGCCGTCGCACAGGAGGCAGTTGGTGGCATCTGGTGGAGTGGCACTTGGCACATCCGTTGCTGAGCTCATACTCGCCATCGTCGGGGCACTCGCTGATGCAGCGGCCGTTACTGGAGGTGAGACTTGAATCCGCAGACCGTGCACTCATCGATGTCTAGAGGGGAGGGTGTGGAGGTGGAGGGGAACATGGGGTGAGAGGCAATGAAAACACTGTTGTGAGTATTGAGGAACCGTGGACTGCTTCATCTTCTCAAGGTCACAGCACTCATATGAGGCTTTGAGGACAAGCACACACACACACACACACACACACACACACACACACACACACACACACACACACTCAAAGCCAGCACAAGTCGACGTACCATTGGTCCGTGATGAAGCTATCTTTGAGGACCCGGCGCACGGCGTTGTTGTTCACCGTGTCGCTTGTCGTGCGGTTGTGCTTCACAGCCTGCTCCAAGTAGCCGTTTGTGGTGAAGTATGCCTCCCCGAGCTCCATGTCCGCGCCGCCGTTCAGCGTCTTTGCGACGGCGTCGACGAAAGTCGCGGGCGTGCTTGTTCGCGACAACCATGTTTGAAAATCGCACCGCAGTCAGTTCCAATCGTCACCATGTCACGCTTCCACTGCCTGCGCACGACGTCGTTGAGCAGCATGTTGTTCGCACACGGAGAGGGCACGCCGTTGATGTTGGGGTACGAGCACATGGCAGTGAGTGCCCGCGCTTGTACTGCACATGAAACACATGGCAGCGGGGAGCGGGATGAAGATGAGGAAGTGGGAGGTGGGGGGATGGCGCAGGCATGGTGACGTGGATGAACTGACAAGAAATGTTGATGGGTTGCACACGAGCTGACAACACACACACGCACACACACACACACACACACACACACACACACACACACACACACACACACTCGGTGTCCCAGAGATCAAAGGTGGAGATGTTCCGGTTGAATGCCATGCGGTTTGTCTCGACCGAGTACGCGTCAATGTGCCTGAGACCTAAATGCGATGGAGCGGTGACAGCAGTGTAAATGACACGACCACCACCAAGTGTGCAAATGAGGCAGCGTCGCTGACACGGTTGTGCGCGTTTGCATACACATGTGTGTGAGTGTGGATGCGTGTGTGTACCTGCTGCCATTTTCTTGTACTTTCTGTCTGGGCCGTTCTGGCAGCCGGCCAAGTAAGCAGCAGCATCCTCGCCGCTCAAGAAGGGATCTCAGAGGTTGAGAGGGGTGCAGTGAAGATGAGTGGGTGGGCCTGCAAAGTGAGTGAGTGAGTGAGTGGGGGTGAGTGTGAAGGGGGTTGGTGGCATGGGTGCAACTGTTGTAGAGTGATCGCATGGGTGTGGGATATGCACCAGCATCAGCAACACGTGATGCAGGGCACACCTGCGAGTCCGATCTTCTGCAAGACGCCGCCGCGCCTGTGCCAGTTGAGATTGTTGAAGGCGTGCATCTCCGTGGATATGACCTGGAAGCGAAGGACCAGTGGCGGGACGAGGACGGAGGGAATGAACGACAGTAGCTTTGATCAAGAAGAAGAAGACATAGCAGACGTAGGCACACACACACACACACACACACACACACACACACACACACACACACACACACACACACACACACACCCTCGGTTGAAGGCTGCGCCAAGACCCTGTGGGGCCAATGAAGGTGGTGGCACACTTGTCCTGGCTGATGCACGCAGCGGCAACGGCCGTATTCGTCTCCACCAGATACAGATACGGCGGAATGTCGAGCCTGCAACCCACGCACACATGTGAGCATGAAGAGGGAGGTGGTGTTGCTGTGTGAGCAGTGGTGGTGGCGGTTGATGCCGCTGTGGCACGAAGAAGTGAGGAAGGAAACACAAGCAGACAGAGTCACAAGTCACTGCGTGGGCTGAATGTCCTTTCTCACCTCTTGACGCCATCGCCAAGGAAGGCACATGGGCTGGTGACGGGATCAGGGCCAATGAGACCGGCCTTTTCCTGAAGACTGAGGCGTCCAATGAGGTCGTGGAGGCGGGCACCGATGGACAGACTCGTGTTAGCGCAGAACGGCAACTCCTTCGTCGCTGCAGACAGGCACGCATGGCCTGATGAGGCAAGATGCAACAGCAGACACGTATGAGCTGAGTGGGTGGTTATGTGTGTGTGTGTGTCTGTGTGTGTGTTGGAATCACCTGTTGGGAACGGGTTTGCCGGAATAGTTTGCCCGGATTGATGTTCATGCGATTGGCTGCTCCGCACATCTCGGTGGACGCCCCCGTGCATGGCTCATTGCAGTCGGAGGAAGGCTGGATAAAAGTGTGTGTTGGGTGGGGGAGGGGGGAGTGAATGCTGGTCGCATACATTAATGCACACACACACACACACACGGATGCGCACGCAAGCCGCTTCACACACACACACAGACACACACACACACACAGACACACACACACACACACACACACAGACAAACACACACACACACACACAGACACACACACACACACACACACACACACACACACCTTCATCTTGGTGCATTGAACTTGAGCTTGAGACGACGCTCGCCACAGTGGCTGAACAGCACACACAGCACACAGCCACCAAGGCACACGCACACGCACAAGCACGCACAAGCACGCACAGACACAGACATGCACAGGCACGCACAGGCACGCACACGCGGGGGCGAACAGCTTGATAAGGAGCAGTGCTCTGCGTGGAGGAACGAAAGGGAAGAGGGGTAACAGCTGCTGTGCTGCTTGCGACCGGGACAAAAGCACGGCAAGCCAGCCAGCAAGCAGGCAGTGAACAACCATAAACCAGTCTCATTCTTTGCCCGTTGCATTCATGTGTGACAAAAGCCACAAACACTGTCAGTCAGCCCACCGTCTGGCAACAGCATCCAAGATGCACTCAGCAAGGGCAGTGGCAACTGCGATTGGGGGTTAGGTGGCGTCGTCGCCAGCAACGGCCTCATCTACGGCATCCGTCCCTGTGATACAACTCCCACCACCTCTGTGCTCATCATCAGCCCATCAACAACAGCAACAGCAGTGACAACAGCAGCGACAGCAGCAGTGGATGACACGACCACCATCAACAGTCTGCAAACCGGTTGAGCCATGTGGGCACTGCAGACGGCGTGCTGGCTGTCTCACAACACCCTCCTCTACGGGTCTGACCACTGATCGCAGCACGAACACAGCAGACACCACCATGCTTGGTGGGCTGCGACACGGCGGATGCAAGTGGATCAGCGGCGTGGCTGCGGACAATGACCTTTTCCTGCCACGGCATTCCATGCAACTCGCCATCCATCCTCATCGTCGATTCAGCCGCAAATGCGGTGGACACAACCACGCTGTCCGTTCCAGATGTGGTACGGTGGTGGGTGTTGGGTGGCAACGGCTTGCTGTGTCGCATGCCCTGGCTCGTCCATCACATTCCTCCTCGTCAATCCACGATGCTGACACAGGTAGGTGTGTGTGTATGTGTGTGTGTGTGTGCATGTATGTGGTGGAAGAGGGATGTATATGGGGTTGGCACGCACCATGTGCGACTGCTGATGCTTACACGCTTCCCCCAATCCTGTCTGTTCCATCTCATCACACCACTTCAGTGGATTCCACCACCGTGACGGCCTCGATGTGTACATGCCACCCTTCTCCATGGTGACATTCATTCATGCACACCGGAGCAGCGACGCGTTCCGCCCACACAAACAGGCAATACCTCGTCACCTTCAGGTGTGTACATGCATGCGTGTTGTGACGTGGTGCGGTGTGAGGTTCGATGTTCACTGCTGTTGCTGTGAGGGTTGGTGTCGCTCACTGCACCACCACTCGCGCTTCTTGTAGCCGCTGCAATCTCACTCCAAACCTGTCGGGGTGCCGCTGCTTGACGTGTGTCTTCTTTCCCTGTTGTGCAGGGGCACCACCAAGTCTGCTCGCTCTGATG
>NW_004754924.1:0-10000 GCF_000188695.1 Salpingoeca rosetta | reverse complement strand
GTGTGGTGCAGCTGCCTGTATTGCCTTGCTTGATGCGCTGTCTCATTCTTCGTTCTCACACACAACTGCTTGCACACCTGCACATTCTCCACCTTGCAGCTGCTGCTCGTCTTTCCCGCTCTTTCTCGCCCTCCCTGACGGCCATCACAACAACAACAACAGCAGCAGCAGCCAACACACCCTCCACCGCCGATGCAGCAGCAGCAGCAGAGAATGCACCACCACCATCACTTGCTGCTGAACACATCTCCCAACCAACCAACCAGGCAACCAACCAACCCATCGCCCACTGCTGCTGCTGCCGGGAGCTGGCTGTTTGCAGCTGGGAACAGGTGGCGACAGCACAAGTTGCATTTTCGGCTGGAAGCAGCAACAGCAGCAGAGGTGAGGGCGAGATGAAGAGGGAAAACGGAGAAGATGTGTGTTGGATGGATGGATGGATTTATGGATGAGGTGGGGTGGGGGATGCTGGGTGTGGTGTGGTGCGGTGTGGCTGGTGACGGGGATGGCGGTGTGGTGGTGTGAGGAAGATGGATGGGTGGATGGATGGGGTGCCGCATGTCTTGTTCCTTCCCTTCTGTTTTCTGTTTCCTCTCTCTCTCTCTCTTCCCTTTCTTCTCCTTCACACACATTCATGCACAACATTAGCTGTGGCATCAGCAATGTAGCTGCGCACATATCCATGCTCCCTCTTTCCCTGCCACTCACTCACTCACCATGCTGGTGCTCGCACACAAACACACTTACAGGCGATGCACACTTACAGGCAGGATGAGGGAAATGTCGAGGATTCTTGCCACGCGTGCCAGCTGCACTCGCATCACACATGGTATGTGCGTGGTGATGGGTGGCTGGTTGGTTGTGTGATGAAGTGGGGTGGCGGTGCTGGGATGCGGTGAAGCGAACGAGGGAAGGGTTGATGGGGGATGATGATCACACACACTGACACACGCACACATACACGCACACACACGCACACGTGGTGCGTGTGACGTCAATCACTCTTTCTGCTGTGCTGACATGATGGCTTGCTCTGTGCCTGTTGTGTTCTGTTCCCATCCACGTTCCCTGCAACCACGCACACACACACACACATGCACAGGTGGTGAGGTACCAGCACACATTAGGATGTTGATGGAAGCGGGCTCGCATGCCGGCTGCTCCTGCTGCAACTTCCCCGATTCGGCTGCCGCTGTTGTGCTCATGCAGCGTTCCCACATGTGTGAGCAAGGTGAGCCCATCATGCATGCTTTGGTTGGCACATGGTGCATGTGTTGTTGTTGTTGCTGCTGTGTGTGCTTTGTGTTGTTGCTGTGGGTGCTCGTGCAGCAGCGTAGCTTTGCAGCTCACATACCATGTGTGTATGTGTGTGTGGCTGCAAGGGGGGCGACTGCCTGAGGATCGTTGGAGGATGATGATGGGTGGTGCACACATGATGGATCGGGAGGAGCAGCTGTGGACACACACGTCCATGGTCATGGTGGGCACATCCAACCACAGCGACGCAATCATGCGCAGGTGCGTGTGCAGGTGTGTGTGTGTGTGTGTGTGTGTGTGATGGGACGAGGAGGAGGAAAGCAGAGGAGGGTCAGGAAGGTGAACGCGTCTGCTGTGCTGACATGCCATACCTGTGCCTTGTGTGGGATGGTATCGTTGTGTCTTGTCGTTGTGTGTTGGTTGCATGCGCACCAGGGCCACATCAGAGGAGGGGAAAGCAGCCGCCATGAATGCCACATCCTCATCAACCTTCCCCATTTCTTTCTCCTTTCTCGCTCTTCCACCTCAGCTCCTCTGTCATCACCGCCATCGACCGCACAGCCGCCATCACACTCCGGCCGACACCAGCTCCAATCTGGCGTGAGGCAGACCTTGCACATGTCACTCGCTCTGATGAAGAGGTGAGCAATGTGTGTGTGTGTGTGTGTGTGTGTGTGTGTGTGTCAGTGCGTGGTTGGATGGGGCTGACATGTAGTTGATGATGCTTCGCTGTCAATCTCATCCCCCTGCATTCTCTCCCATCTTGTGTCTGTGCACACACGTTTGACAGCGTTGAGGAGGCGCATGAAGCGGTGGAACCAACAACGATGATGACGATGACGAGTGATGAAGGTGAGAGGGCGACTGAGATGTGTGTGCGTGTGTGTGCGTTGGTTGAAATGTTGTGTTTCCTCCTTCTCCTCCCACTTTCCTTGTCTGTTCTGTCCACTCATGTGTCTTTTCTTCTTCTTCCCCCTTTTTCGATTGATTTGGACACAGGGCCATGTATCTCGTCACCATCCAACCGACCAACCAAACAGCCGAGCGAGCGAGCAAAGGACACGGCGTGGCAAGGGGCCGTTTGTTTTCACCGTTTCCACCATCAGCAACAGCAGTACCTGATGTGGCTGCATTGTGGATGAACGGGCCCTCTGCCTCTGGGCCATCTCCTCCTCCTCGTCCTCGTCGTCGTTGGTCCCCAACAGCAGCGGCTGCGGCTATGGATGTGGAGGTGAGATGAATGGTGGTGGTTGTGGTGATGTGGGTGGCGTGTGATGTGTCGGGTGTGAGCATCAGCATGTATGTGTGTGATTGTGAAGCGCTGGTTGGATGTCGTTGGGTCTGTTGGTGCTGGCAATGGGTGTAGTTGTCGTTGATATCCTGATTCTGAGACAACTCACCTCTTTCTCCACACATACACGTACAGAGTGTGATGTGCGTCGATGTGCCGTTGCCTCACATGACGACGATGATGATGGTGGTGAGTGGTTTGTGGTGGATGTGGACAGCGCACGCACACGCATGTGCAAGTGTGATGCTTGTGCTGCATGTGGTGGTGGTGGTGTGTATCTGTGTGTGGGGATGTGACATGTGCGTGCACAGGTGGTGATGTGGTGATGTGAATGAGGCACAAGGAGGTGGATGTGGTTTGTTTCTGCCATGCTGGCTCACTGCGTCGTGTTCTTCTTGCTGATTTGTTGTTTGTGCTTGCGCATGTGTACATGTGTGTGTTTTGCACGGAACGGTGGCCGTTCTCTTCCCAAGCCCCCATGACACAAGCAGGGCGATACACGCACACACACAACTGTGCCAGAGAAGAAGGCACGAGGTGAGACGCTGCCGCTGTGTGTGTGTGTGTGTGTGTGGTGATGGGTGGTGGCACTTGCAAACACACACGCACACATGTACGCACGTACACGTGGATGCCAACACACCACAGCAGTCATTGGCTGTGGGGTGGTTGCACTGACGTGTGTCTCACATGAATCAATCTCACAACTCAATGTGCGTGTGTGCGTGTGTGTGTGTGTGTGCGGGTTTCCCCAACCGAATCCCCTTCTTCTTTTTCCAACCAATCGCCTTTGCTCTGTCATCATCATCATCATCAGCCTTTCCCTTGTGATGTGGATCTGTTGAGGCGTGACAGGTATTGCAGCAGTGGTGGATGTGGTGCATGTGGTGATATTTTGTGCCTGCCTGCTGGCTCGCTTGGTTGCTTGCTTGTTGGGTGCTTGCTTCGTTGGTCTTGTGTGTAGGTGATGCACCCGCCCACAACATGCTGCATATTTCCATGCGTGGTCCCTTGTGGCCCTCCTTTCCTGTCCTCATCATCACCGGTCATTGTTGTTCGTCTCTGGTCGGTTTCTCCTTGCCTCACAGGCAGGCACGCAGGGCAGGCTGGCTCGCTGCTGCTGGTGGCTGCTGTGATGATGGCCGGGCGTGTGCGTGTGCGCTGTGCACCGTGTTTGGGGCTGCACCGATGAAGACAAGGAAAGACACGGCCCGTGCCCGCCACCCTTCCCCCTTCATCTCCTCTTTCTGCTCCATCAGCGATGATGATGGTGGCCGTGGCATGTGACTGCGGTTCCATTTTGTTTGGCTTCGCTGTGGCACGTTGGCTGGCTGGCTGGCTGCATCAAGCACAGGTGAGGATGATCGTTGGCGGTTGGTGGGTGGCTGGGTTGAGTCGAGTGGGGCAAGCAGGGGGAGGAGGGAAATGGCACCGTGATGGTGGCGGTGGTGATGGTGATGGTGCGACGTGGGAGTGCAGAGCGAAAGGAGGGAGGGGGAAGGGAAGTGATGGAAGGGCGATGATGTTGGTTGGGGGATGGGGAGTGCGTGTGCACATGCACGTGATGTCCTTGGTGGTATCACATGACAATGACACATATATCAGTGGCTCATTCCTTTTGCTTGCACCTGTGATTGTGTGATTGTGGTGATGACTGCAGCAGGCAACACACGGCGGTGATGCTGGATTGGATTGGCTGGGGTTGACTGGCCAATCATGTCATGTCGCCCATTTCTCTCTCTTCGTTGCTCGTCTCAACACACAGCGATGTGTGCGTGTGCGTGTGTGCGTCGCCATCAACCACGCCGACAGCGACACGATGCACGAGGTGAGGGCACGCAATGGTGTGCGTGTGTTTGGTGGAAGGGGGTTGAGGGGAAGTGGGAGGAAGGCGTTCATCATGGCCATCATCACCACCATGGCTGTGCACCGTGTCATGTGACCGTGCATTTGGGGGATGGAGATGAGGGGAGAGATGTTGTCGTTGTAATGCTTGTGGTGGTTGTGTTTTGCATTGTTATGTATGCGTGTGCATGGTGCACCGTCTCACTCTGCAATGCCATGTCTGACTGTGTGTGTGTGTGTGACTGCAGATGTGCGTGTGCGCATATGTCGGGCAGATGCGTTGATCGACGACGAGGTGTGTGTGATTGCGTGTGTGGTTGACCTTCGTGTCCTTGTGTCATCACAACAACACGCAACACCAAGCACATCATCATCACCCCCACGCCGCATGTGTTGTGGTTGTTGTTCACTCATGCATGACATGCTCACATCCACCCCCTCCCCTTGCTTCTTCTCCTTCCTCCTCCTTTCTGCTGCTGCCACCCTTTCCACTGTTTCCCACCACCCCCTTTTCACACCCACAGAGTGAGAAACCCGTCCACATCCAACACCCATGCCCACACCCACACCCACATCCAGGCATGACAAGCCATGGCGAGCTGTGCCACCTCAACCAACACAACTCAACCCAGGCCGAGGAAAGGAAGAGGGGAAGCAAGGACAGAAGACGTGGGGGCTCCCAATAGATGTGTGTGTGTGTTGATGGACGGTGTTCTCCTTCCCCCCCTCTCCATCGCCTCGCCTCTTGCTTCCATGGCAATCTGGCTGGGTGGCTGTTGCCCCTCCCCATTGTTTGTTTTCTCTTCCAGCCCTTTGTGGCTGTTGGTTGTCTGTTGTGACTGTGAGGAGGAGAGAGAGGAGAGGGGGTGCATGCTGTCCACAGCTGTGTGTGTGTGTGTGCGTGTGTGTTTGGCTGTTTCTTCTTTTCCGATCCCCCCTTTCTTGTCCCCTTCTCCCTTCCCTCCTCAGCCTGCAAGGCCTGTGAGCCTGCGTTGCATTCAGACACAGTGCTGTTCCCCCTCCTTCCCCCTCCCTCTTCTTGTCTCATAGAAACCAACCAACCAACCAACCAACCAAGCAAGTCCGCCCTTCAACAAGCAAAAAGCAAACAGCAGTTGCTGCACAAACGCAGCAGTGGGCGATTATTTGTGGCATCTTCCACCAATCGCCCAAACACGAACCAACAAGACCAAGCAACAAGCAGCAGGCGAAACGAGAATCAAGGTGCGTGTGCGTGTGTGTGTTTGAGCGGATGGTGGCTTGCGTTGTTCGTGTGCGTGGCTGGCGCAGGGTTGGTGGAGGAGGGAGAGGGTACGCGTTGTGACGGGCACTCACCGGCGGTTCTGTTGTGGGTGGTCTCGTTTGGTTCCATGGACTGTGTGGGGTGTGGTGGGTGATGGTGTGATGGTGCACAGGTGCAAGCAGAGAACACGCACAGCAGCGCCCACAGCATGGATGTGTGCAGGGCCAAAGGCATGCAAGGCGTTGCCCACGGTTGGTGAGGCTGACATATGTGCTGCACAGGCCCATGGCACGCTGGCACCGTGAGTTTGGGTGAGTTCTGTCAGTTAGTTTGACCGCTGTGCGGGTGTTTGTGTGTGATTGTGTGTTTGTTGATGGAGAGGTGGACGTGGCTGTGGTGGGTGTTGTGATCTCACACGCACTCCTGCTGCTGTGGATGCATTTGGCTCACGCACACACAGAGAGGGATGATGCCCTACATCGACCCACACACATGTGTGTGAACACACACGCACACATGGTGACAGGCAGTCTGATGCCTACCTCACGGTGCGTTGCACTTGCATGTGTGTGACTGCGATTGTGTGCATGTCGTTCATGCTGTGTCTGCTTGTGATTCACACTGTGTATGTGTGTGATGGCTGCTTGCTTCCCTCTGTCTCACACATGTGTGTATGGATGGTGACACACACACACACACACAGACAATGAGTGGGTGTGCAGACGCACATCCCCACACAGCCAAGGCAGGCAGGCAAGGCATGCCCTTCCTTCTCTCCCTCTCCGCTCCTCTCTCTCCCTCTGCTGCCATCACCACTGCTGCATGGATGGACCAGTGGATGCAAGGGGTGTTGGATGATGCTGGCTGGCTGATGTCCTTCCCTTGGTGCGTGTGTGTGTGTGTGTGTTGCGCTGCTTATGCTCTTGTTTCCCCCCTGTTTGTGTCTGTTGTGTCTGTTGTGCGTTGCTGCTTCGCTGTGTGTGTGTGTGTGTGTGTGTGTGTGTGTGCGTGTTCACCACAACCACGTCGTGTGCGCCCATCACCATCGTCTGTGCTCACGCACATCCCATCTCTCCCTTTCTTCTTCTTCTGCTCCATTCCCTCTTCCCTCTTTCTTTGTCATCCCCTCACGCACACACACACACACACACATGGACGCTTGTGCAGGAGAAGTGCAGGCTGTGTGTTGGAACCCATGGCATGGCACGCACAACCAAACAAGGGCACAGGCAAGCAAGGACACAGGACAAGCAAGCAAGACGTGGGGCTGCCATAGACCACGCACCTCGTTGGAGAAGGAGGGGCGTGAGCGGGTGGTGTTGTGTTGATTGTGCCGTGTTGTGTTGTGTGTGTTGTTGTTGACAGCGTGCACGTCTCTCTCCTTGTATCCTTCTGCCTTCCTCCCTCCCTTTCCCTTTCTCTCTCTGTTCTCTCTTGCCACGGCACGCACACTGCTGCTGCTGTTGCTGTTGTTGGTTGAAGGTGATGATGGCGGCTGATGGGGGAGTGAAGCGGTGTGGCGCAGCATGGAGCTGTCGCTTGTTGTGTGTTGCTTGCAGTTGATATGGGGATGCTTTCTTCTTGCCACCTGTGCGTGTGTGTGTGTGTGTTTGCTGTCGTGTTGCTGAAGTGTAATGAAAGTATACAATGCAACACGCATGTGCAGCTGTGTGTAACGTGTGTTGGTACTGGTGGATGGGTGCTGATGGTTGCAGTGTGTGTGCGTGTGATGTGAATTGGGTTGGTGGTGAGCTGGGCGTGGCTGTGGAGTGGGTGTTGCATGCAGGTGAGGACAGCAGCAGCTGCTGCGAACGAGGGAGTAGGGGGAAAGGATGAAGCGAGTGATGATGGCAGCGACTGGTGGTGGATGTGAACAGGGCTGATGGTGAAGAAGGCAGTGTGGGCTTGATGGGTTTATGATGTGTTGTAACACATGCAGCATGAAACATGAACGAGGCAGGGAAGGGAAGGGAAGGGGAGGCAGGCTCAAGGGAAGGAGTGGCGACACAAAGTAGTGAACAAGGCCAAGGGAAGGCATGCAAGCGCATGGAAACAACAACAGCAGTGGCAAGAATTGAAACAAGACAGAAAGGGTGGTGGAACGCAGGTGAAATGGACAAACAAGGCTTGTGGTGACAAGGTGGTGAAGGAAAGGACGAAGAGAAGCACGAATGCATACAGCGGGTTATGTTGTGCGGTGCTGTGTTGTGTGAAATGAAGTGAAGGATGTGTGATGTTGTGTGCAGAGGTGCTGTGTGGCGGTGAGTGAATGGAAGAGAGACAAGGGTGAATAAAGCATGTGGCAACAAGTGCAAATCAACAATGCATCACATGGAATGTGGAAAGGTAAAGGGAAGAGAGAGAGAAACAAGTGAGTGAAGGGTGAGACAAAGGGACAAAGCGGCACATGCATGAACGTGTGTGTGTTGTGTGTTGTGTTGTGATTGTGGAGGTGGAGCAAAGGAAGCAGGAACACAAACATCACAAGCAGTAAGGTAGCACGCGTGCACGTAGAGAGAAGGTGGAGGGGGAAGAGGAGAAGACGATTGCAGCGAGCTTCTTACGCACCTGAATATGTCGCTGCTGGAGGCGAGAGAGGGGAAGCGCAGGTGATGTCTGAGAGTGAATCCAAGAAGCGAGGCGATGCTGCTGAGTGAAGTGAAGTGGCGTGAAGTGAAGTGAAGTGGTGAGAGAGCGACAGAGCGGTGTGTGAGTGATGGTGAGGATTGATAAAGGGTCGATTGCAGGTACGTGTAGGCATGGTGGGTGAAACTGTAATGCTGCGCCGAGTGAGTGGAGAAGTGTTGTAAAGTGAACAAGGCAGAAGCAAGGAAAGTTGTGGGTGCTTGCAAGCAACACGCACAGAGCAAGCAAGCGAACTCACGAGTGCCTGCGAGTGAGCACAGGGATCGTAGTGGAGTAAATACAATGCAAGCAGGAGATGTTGTGAGTGCTTGCGAGTGAGTAGAGGGATGTGGTGGAGTGAATCCAATGCAAGCAAGGGATATTGTGGGTGCTTGCGAGTAACCCAACAGTGAGTAGAGGGATGTTGTGCAGTGAATCCAATTCATGTAGGAGAAGCTACCGATGCTTGCAAGCAAGACAGCAGCACTGCACAATCGCATGCAAGTGTGTCTGCAGTGAGCAGAGGATTGCTACTCATTCAATCCATTTCAATTAGAAACACGTTCGTGTGCCTGCAGGCAACAGCTACACACAAACACATGCACATACACACGTACATACGTGTCCCTTGCGCTGTTCCTCTGCCTACTTGCTTGTCTCTTGTGCAATCACATGGAAACGAATCCATCCTCGCTGCTCTACTCCGCAGTTCCTCTGCTTTGCTCCTTCTTGCTTCAGCGATGCGTGCCTGCAGGCAAGTAGAAGTGCGCACAGTGCAGTGTGCTCGCACACACGTGTGCCTGCAAGCCAGCTACGTGGTCTTGTGCCTATTGCAGCAGCGCATGGCATGGTGCAGTGACGTTTGCTCGCTTGCTCAGTTGATCACCGGAGTAGGGAGACTGGCGCGGTGAAGTCAAAAAGGGGTGCAGAAAAAGTGCGATCATGTGATGAAAAAAGCCCAAAGCTGTCATGAGTAGTGTCTGAACACTGCATCGCGATGCACCAAGCAGCTGTGCAGCATGCAGCGTAAGCAAAGCAAATGCATGCATGCAAGCATTGGTTGGTCACGGGCCAGGGGAATCTGGGGTGTGAGCAATGTGAAGAATCTTGATGCAGTGAAGCTGTGTGCACTCGCTAGATCCAGTCACAAATCTAGATCTAGCAGAATCACTGAATCTAGATTGCGGTGCCTGCAGGCAAAGTGCACGAGGGCAAAGCAGCGATTCAAACAGCTGCCGCTCGATGGATTGGCATACATGAGAGGAAGGATGCAAATGAAAGACAAAAAAAGGAAAAGAGAAGGCAAAGGCAAAGAGCCGCTGAGTAGAGGCGCAAGCTTGAGAGCAAGGCGAATGTCGCTGAGCAGGACTGCTTGCGGGCACGAAAAGCCGCGTCTGCGCCCTTGCAGCTACAACTTCTCTTTCTTCTTGGGTCTTTGTTCTGCTGTGTTCTGAGCGACCTCTCTCTTCATTTGGTGTGTGATGTGTGTGTGTGAGTGCAGGCAAAGCGAAGCGGCACTCTTATGGGTGTTGTTAGCAATGCACGAGCACACATGCATGCACTGCACATGCAATGAGAACAGCACGGGCGTGTGTCAGTGTGTGATTGTTTGTGTGTGTGAGATGCGTGAGCATTGTGTGTAGGTGTGATGAGGCACATGTGGGGAGGCGAGCAAGCGATTGCTCGTGTCTCTGTGTGTGTTCTTGTGATCACTCGCGTGAGCAAGCGCATCTCTACTA
>NW_004754925.1:1885314-1890124 GCF_000188695.1 Salpingoeca rosetta | reverse complement strand
GCACGCACACACGGCCGTGTGTTTGTCCCAGTTGAGATGAGCAACGGAGAAAGAGAAATGGTCGACACGACACGACGGCCAGTCAACCCCAGCCAATCCAATCCAGCATCACTGCCGTGTGTTGCCTGCTGCAGTCATCACCACAATCACAATCACAATCACAATCACACAGGTGCCAGCAAAAGGAATGAGCCACTGATATGTGTCATTGTCATGTGATACCACCACCACACCATTCATGTGCATGTGTACACGCACCCCCATCCCTCAACCAACATCATCGCCCTCCATCACTTCCCCTCACCTCCCTCCCTTCGCTCTGCACTCCCACGCCGCACCACCACCGTGTCACTTCCCTCCTCCCCTGTTTCCCACCGCTCCACACAACACAGCCCACCACAACCAACCAACCGCCAACGATTATCCTCACCTGTGCTTGATGCAGCCAGTCAGCCAGCCGATGTGCCACAGCGAAGCAGAAGAAGGAAGCGCAATCACATGCCACGGCCACCATCATCATCGCTGATGGAGCAGAAAGAGGAGATGAAGGAGGAAGAGTGGTGGGCACGGGCCGTGTCCTTCCTTGTCTTCATCGGTGCAGCCCAAACACGGTGCACAGCGCACAGGCGCGCGCACGGCCATCATCACAGCAGCACCACCACCAGCAGCAGCGACAGCAAGATGCCTGCGTGCCTGTGAGGCAAGGAGAAACCAACCAGAGACGAACAACAATGAGCGGTGGTGGTGAGGACAGGAAAGGAGGGACACAAGGGACCACGCATGAGAATATGCAGCATCTTGTGGGCGGGTGCATCACCTACACACAAGAACAACGAAGCAAGCACCCAACAATCAACCAAGCAAGCAAGCAAGCAAACACGCGATATCACATCCACCACTGCTGCAATACCTGTATTGGCGGCTGTCTCGAGCACGCCTCAGCAGGTGCACATCGCATGGGGAAGGCTGACGATGACAGAGCGAAGGCGATTGGTTGGGAAAGGAAAGGGAAATTCGGTTGGGGAAACCCCGCACACGTCCGCCTGCAGCCACGCACACACGCACAATGAGTTGTGGGATTGGTTCATGTGAGACACACGTCAGTGCAACCACCTCAGTTAATGACTGCTCTGGTGTGTTGGAATGTATGTGTACGTGCGTGTGAATGTGTACTACCACCCCATCACCACACACTCACACACACACACACACACACACACACACACACACACACACACACACAGCGGCAGCGTCTCACCTTGCGCCTTCTTCTCTTGCACATTTGTGTGTGCATTTATCGCCCTGCTCGTGTCATGAGGGCCTGGGAAGAGAACGGCCACTGTCCTGTGCAAAATCACACACATGCACACATGCGCAAGCACAAACAGCCAAATCAGCAAGAAGAACACCACGCAGCGAGCCAGCATGGCAAAAACAAACCACATTCACCTCCTTGTGCCACATTCACATCACCCACATCATCACCTGTGCACGCACATGTCACATCACCACACACAGACACCGTGACCACCACTACAAGCATCACATCTGCACATGCGTGTGCGTGCGCCGTCTACATCCACCACAAACCACTCACCACCACCAGCAGCGTCGTCATGCGAGGCAACGGCACATCGACGCACATCACACCCTGTGTGCGTGTGAAGAAAGAGGTGAGTTGTCACACAATCGGGCTGTCAACGACAACCACACCCATTGCCATCACCAACAGGCTCAACGACATCCAACCAACACCTCACAATCACACACATATACATGCTGGTGTTCACACCCAACACATCACACGCCGCCCGCATCACCACAACCACCACCGCCATTCATCTCACCTCCACATCCACAGTCGCAGCCGCTGCTGTTGGCGACCAATGACGACGACGACGAGCAGGAGGAGATGGGCAAGAGGCAGAGGGCCAGTTCATCCACAATGCAGCCACACATCAGCTGTTGTTGCTGATGTGGTGGTGGAAGCGGTGAAAACAAACGGCCCCTTGCCATGCCGTGTCCTTTGCTCGCTCGCTCGGCTGCTTGGTTGGTCGGTTGGATGGAAACGGGATGCATGGCCCTGTGTCCAGATCAAGCGCAAAAAGAGGGGAGAAGAAGAAAAGACACATGAGTCGACAGAACAGACAAGGAAAGTGGGAGGCGAACAAGGAAACACAACGTGTCAACCAACACACACTCACACACACATCTCAGTCGCCCCTCTCACCTTCATCACTCGTCATCATCGTCATCGTCGTTGGTTCCACCGCTTCATGCGCCTCCTCAACGCTGTCAAATGTGTGTGCACAGACACAAGAGGGGAAAATGGAGAGGGTGAGGTTGACAAGCATCATCAGCCACACGCCAGCCCCATCGAACCACCCGCATTGACACACAACCACACGCACACATGTTCTCCCCACTCACCAACACACACCCACGCACACGCACATGCTCACCTCTTCATCAGAGCGCCTGACATGTGCCATGTCTGCCTCACGCCTGATTGGGGCTGGTGTTGGCCCGCGTGTGATGGCGGCTATGCGGTCGATGGTGATGGTGACGGTGATGGCGGTGACAGCGGAGCTGAGGTGGAAGAGAGGAAAAGGAGAGAGAAAATGGGGAAGGGTTGAGGATGGATCGTTCATGGCGGCTGCTTTCTCCTCCACTGATGTGGCCCTGGTGCGCATGCAACCAACACACAACGACAAGACACAACGACATCATCACACACAAGGCACAGTCATGACATGTGAGCACAGCAGGCGCGTTCACCTTCCTATTCCCTCCTCTTCTTCCCTCCCCCCGCTCCACCATAACCGCACATACACACACACACACACACCTGCGCATAGCTGCGTCGCTGTGGTTGGATGTGCCCACCATGACCATGGACGTGTGTGTCCACAGCTGCTCCTCCCAATTCATCATGTGTGTGCACCGCCCATCATCCGCCAACGATCCTCACGCAGTCGCTCCCTACAGCCGCAAACACACACATGCACACATTGCATGTGAGTTGCACAGCTACACTGCTGCACCAGGCACAGCAGCAGCAACAACAACACATGCACCATGTGCCAACCAAAGCATCCATGATGGGCTCACCTTGCTCACATGTAGGAATACTGCATGAGCACAGCAGCGGCAGCCGAATTGGGGGAGTTGCAGCAGCAGCAGTCGGCATGCGAGCCCACTTCCATCAACATCCTGATGTGTGCTTGTACCTCACCACCTGTGCATATGTGTGTGTGTGTGGTTACAGGGAACGTGGATGGGAACAGAACACAACAGGCACAGAGCAAGCTATCACGTCAGCGCAGCAGAACGAGTGATGGACGTCACACGCACCACGTGTGTGTGTGTGTCGATGTGTGTCAAAAACGTCTCCCATCAACCCTCTTCCCGCGTTCGCTTCACCGCACCCCAGCACCGTCACCGCACCCCATCACACACACACACACACACACACACACACACACATACACACACACACAACCAACCACTCATCACCACCCACATACCATGTGCGAGGCGAGTGCAGCTGGCACGCGTGACAAGTATCCTCGACATTCCCTCATCCTGCTGCCTGTGCGCATCACCTATAAATGTGGTTGTGTGCGAGCACCAGCATGGTGAGTGAGTGAGTGGGAGGGAAAGAGGGAGCAGTGACATGTGCGCAGCTACACTGCTGATGCCACTGCTGATGTTGTGCATGTATGTGTGTGAAGAAGAAAGGGAAGAGAGAGAAAACAGAAAACAGAAGGGGGCGAACAAGACATGCTGCACCCCATCCTTCCATCCATCCCTCTTCCTCACACCACCACACACCACCGTCCCCTGTCATCAGCCAGCCAGCCACACCACACCACACCACACGACACTCACCCAGCATCCCCCACCCCACCTCATCCATCCATCCAACACACATCTCCTCTTGGTGTTCCCCTCTTCTTCTCGCCCTCACCTTGCTGCTACTGCTTCTTGCCGAAAATGCAACTTGTGCTGTCGCTACCTGTTCCCAGCTGCAAACAGCCAGCTTCCGCCAGCAGCAGTGGGCGATGGGTTGGTTGGTTGGTTGGCTGGTTGGTTGGGGAATGTATTCAGCAGCAAGTGGTGGTGGTGGTGGTGCATTCTCTGCTGCTGCTGCATCGGCGGTGGAGGGTGTGGGCTGCTGCTGCTGCTGCTGCTGTTGTTGTTGTGATGGCCGTCAGGGAGGGCGAGAAAGAGAGGGAAAGATAAGCAGCGGCTGCAAGGTGGAGAATGTGTAGGTGTGCATGCGGTTGTGTGTGTGTGTGAAAACACAAGAATGAGACAGCGCATCATGCAAGGCAATACAGGCAGCCACACCACACACATGCATGCACATTGATGTGGGACAACAAGGGGAGACAGGAGCAGCAGAGACAGCGACCACAAAACACGCACACTGGTGCGGTGCGCAGCACACACGCACATGCTGCACTCACGTTACTCATCGCTTGCTTGTGGTGTGGTGTGGTGTGAGTTGGTGCTGCTGTTTCCACAGCCGCACAAGTGTGGCTGGATGATCATCACATGGCAGCGCCCGTCTGTTCATCCCACCACAGCAGTGGTGGTTGGTGGAGGGGGAGGGGTGACAGCTGCTGGCTCAAGGGCCCTCTGTGCGGCGACAGCGGCAGAAGGAAGGAGAAACAAGGGAGGGAGGGAGGTGGTGTTGGTGTTGAGAGTGGGAATGGAAGGATGTGAGCAACGACACAAGAAAATGAGAGGTGGTGATGATGGCGTGTGGATGGGTGGAGAAGAGCACGTGCACGTCGACACACAC
>NW_004754925.1:1877814-1880314 GCF_000188695.1 Salpingoeca rosetta | reverse complement strand
TTGCTCAATGTGTGCATGCATGTGTGTGTGTGTTTATGTGTTTGTGCGTGTGCTTACGTGTTTGTATGTGGGCGTGTGCGTGTGTGTGCGTGTGTGTGCGTGCGAGTCCATGGTGGCGCATGGACCAAGCCCACACATGACGATGACGAGACGCAAGTAAGCCACGACAACATGTTACTCACAGGCGGTAACCAACTCACGTTTTCTGTGCAGGTGTTTCCGCCTTTGTGGATGAGCAAGGCCACCAAGAAGCAAGTGTTGGTTGTGAAACAAACGCAGGGCGTGAGCTGCGGTACACAGCTGGTACACGGCAGGTACACGGCAGGTACACGGCAAACAGCTTGCACTCATGGTCATGGTCGACACACAGTCACACATACGCACGCACAGACGTCACAGATACAGATGCACACATGCTCACACATGGACACACACACACACACACACACACACAGAGGCACAGACACACGCACAGACACACGCGCACACACACACACACACACACACACACACACACACACACACACACACACACACACACACACACACACACACACACACACACACACAAACACACCGTCTTCTTCTGCTTGAGGTCGCCGTCAAGCATGGCCTCCACTGCGTCCAAGTCTGCCATGACGGCGTCGCGTTCGCTGCTGGCAAAGGCGTGTGAGGAGAAATGTATGATGTTTTGCACCAATTTTCCATCCAACCACAACCTGGAAGGCAGACAACCCAAACACAAGCACCACCTTCCCCAAGCCACACAAGCACACATGCCAAAGTTCCCCGTGGCAGAGACGACCAAGATCGTCGTCTCTGATGAGGATCGCGACACAGCAAACTCAGAGTTCAACCTTCAAACCATCCAAGAGGTGAACACGGTCGTGCCTGTTTGCATGTTTGTGCCGGTGACGTGACGTTAACTCTGTGTGTATGTGTGCGTGTGTGCGTGTGTGCCACTGCATATGAGTCTTCTTCCTTCACATTCGGTCTCACCACGCGCATCGTGCGAACCATGTGCACGTGCTTAGATCCAGAACAGCTGGGTGGGGGCAAGCGAGACTCTGGTGCGCGCAAACCGCCTGTTCATCATGGAGGACAAGCTGCAGAAAGTGTGTCGCAGAACCGTGAAACCGCGCCACTTCTTCCTCTTCAACGACATCTTGGTAACGAGTACCCCATGAGCGAGGGCAAGGCTTCGTACACGAGCTCAACTCACCCTGTTCCGCCATGTTTCGTTACGTGCTGGCTGCACTCGCATGCGCGTCAAAGCTTACCCACTGCATTGACGCTTCCCTTGTAGGTTTATGGCACCGAGGTTGGGCGACGGCGGTACCGCAACCAGCACGTGCTGGCCTTGGCTGACATCTCCATCCGCAACCTTGGCGATGACGAGGGCGAGCAGCCGTTTGGATTCGAGATTCTCCACAAGCGCAAGTCGTTCCAGGTATGCGCTGTACGGGCGCCACGCGCTCTCTGTGTGTGTGTGTGTGTGAGTCGTTGATGTGATTGTTCCTCTAGCCATTGGCTCACATTGTGTGTGTGTGTGTGTGTGTGCTCTTGCGTGCTTGATGGCGCAATCAAGTTGTTTGCCAGCTCGCAAGCCCAAAAGGACGTGTGGCTGGACAAGCTTCGCACCTACGTTGAGCAGGTGTTGTGGAGTTTAATGTGTCGATTGTGTGGACGCGTGCTGGCGTGCGTGATTTCACTCACGCACACACACACACACTCTCTCTCACGCACACACTCACTCACTCACACTCACTCACTCACTCACTCACTCACTCACTCACTCACTCACTCACTCACTCACTCACTCACTCACTCACTCACTCACTCACTCACTCACTCACTCACTCACTCACTCACTCACTCACTCACTCACTCACTCACTCACTCACTCACTCACTCACTCACTCACTCACTCACTCACTCACTCACTCACTCACTCACTCACTCACTCGTTCGCTCGCTCTCCTTTTCCTCGCATTCATGTCAAATACTGTCTTTGCGTGCAGGCAAGCGGCCGCCGGGCAGATGCGGAAGTTGCGGCGCGCGCTGTTTTTGTCCCCGACAGCAAGGTTCATTCTTGTGATCCTGCTGCCTCGCTGCAACCCAGCATTTTGCGACCGAAGAACAATGCACGCGCGAGTGCCTGTTGCTATCCAGTGACCCGCGTAACACCAACTCACACTCCCCGCCCCTCCTCTCCGTTCTCGCTCCTCTTCCTTTCACACTCAATGAACGACAGGCGAAGAAGTGCATGGTGTGCAACATGACCGAGTTTACGGTGTTGACGCGCCGCCACCACTGCCGCTGCTGCGGAAAAGTTGTTTGTGCTACATGCTCCCCTCACAAGGTCTGCCCGCACCGGCAAGCTTGGCACATGAGGAACCCACACCCTGCTTCATCACACACACACACACACACAGACACACACAGACACACACAGACACACACACACACGACACACACACACACACACACACACACACAC
>NW_004754925.1:1867266-1877714 GCF_000188695.1 Salpingoeca rosetta | reverse complement strand
ACACACACACACACAGACACACACAGACACACCACAGACACACACACACAGACACACACACACACACACACACACACACACACACACACACACACACACACACACACACACACACACACACACACACACACACACACACAGACACACACCTCCTCGTCCTCGTCCTTTCTCCTCACCACATCCCCTTTCCCCTCTGAATTACACCCCGTTTTATTTTCCACTGCCAGGCTGTGCTGTACAAGGGCCGGCCTGAGCGCGTGTGCACCGTGTGTTTTGAAGAGATCCAGGTGTCTGGCGGACCCCCACGGCCCGCAAAGCCCGCAGCCTCCCTGCGCACCGCAACTGTGTCCTCGTCAGTGACGGCCAGGCAGAAGAGGCCGAACGACGACGACGACTCCACATCGGACTCAAGCGACCTGTCAAGGTTCTTGCATGCTGTGCCCGTGTGATGTGACACGTGCCGTGAATGATTGTGGTGCCACGTGCCGTGCTCGTTGGGCATTTGCTCCGCTACGCTCCTTGCGCGTGATTCGCACCCGTAGTGCTCCCTTCCCCGTGCTACGCTTGACATTGAGATGTGCGTCTCACGCCGTCACTGCCGGCCACGCTGCAGCGATGATGAGGCGGCGGATGACGCGAGCACGCAGGCGGTGCGCAGTTTTGTGACATCGACGTCCAAGCCAGTGGCATCACGCCCTGCTCCTGCCCCGCGTAAACCGCTCACAGAGGAGGAGAAGCTCCTGCACACGCTGGTATGGCTGCTGGACGCTGGGGGAGGGTGTCTCTTGGTCGTTTGGTCGTTTTTTGGCTGTGCTGACAAGTGTGGAACGACACACAGCGTGTGTTGTGTTGTGTTGTGTTGTGTTGTGTTGTGTTGTGTTGTGTTGTGTTGTGTTTGTTTGTTTGTTTGTTTGTTTGCTTGCTTGCTTGTTTGCTTGTTTGCTTGCATGTTTCTCTGTGCTTTCGGTGTCATTATTGTCAAGGCGGTGCTCACGTTGTTCCTGCGCTGCTGTTGTGCCAAACCAGAGCAACGAGCAACAAATTGCGGTGATGATGAAGGTCAAGGAAGGCAACATGTCCATCGAAGAAGCCCTCGCTGAGGTAATGTAATGTTGCATTGCGTCGTCTCTCGACATCTTCCCCTGCTGCGTATTTATTGCTCACATGTTGCATGCGCCCATGTTCATGCCTGTGCACTCCACTGGCTCCATGGTAGGCTGGCTTGATGGCGAAGGCGGCTGCCATGAAACCGACACCAAAACCGCAGCAGCGAGAGAAGAAGAATGTCGGTAACAACGACGACGACTCGTACCCATCAACCAGCGACAGCTCAGATGACGAAGAAGGTGACATGCTCGCTGAAATAGTGCAGTTGTGACGGCACAACTGACCTCTTGCCCTGGCGCACTCTGCCCACGCATCTATCCCCCCTCCTTTTGCCTGTCTGATGCCCACGTATTTGTGCCGTTTGATGTGTGTGTGTGTGTGGTTTCAGAAACGCCAAAGCCTTCACGTGCAGCCCCACCGCGTCCGGCCCCATTCCGGCCTGCCCCGCCCGTGAGTTTCGCGGTGTGTGTGTGTGTGTGTGTGTGTGTGTGTGTGTGTATGTGTGCGTGTGTGTGTGTGTGTGTGTGTGTGTGTGTGTGTGTGTGTGTGTGTGTGTGTGTGTGTGTGTGTGTGTGTGTGTGTGCCTCGTCGAACACGTCTGCACGTGCGGGGTGTCACATCACCTCTCTCCTCACGTCGGTTCGCCTCTGCTCTCGCATACGTGTGTGTGTGTGTGTGTGTGTGTGTGTGTGTGTGTGTGTGTGTGTGTGTGTGTGTGTGTGTGTGTGTGTGTGTGTGCAGGAGCCTGCGCCAGTCGCCCCCGCGCGGCGCAAGAAGAAGTCCTCGACAACGGAAGCAGAGACAGTAAAACCACAGCCAGCGCCGCAGGCAGCAGCGGAGAAGGGCGACGACACGAAACAGGAGAGAAAACAGGAGCAGCAGCAACAACAACAACAACAACAGGAGCCCCAGCAGCAACAACAACAGGAACGGCAGCAACAGCAACAGCAGGTCGAGGAGGCGGTGAAGCCGACGCCATCAGCGCGGCGGAAACCACGCAGACAGTTCAAGGCAGTGAGTTTCGCAAAAGCCGTGATATGTGCACACGGGAATGAACTGCATGCAAACCGTTGAATGGAATGCGTGCTCGCACTTGTATTGCCAAACACGACTAACTCTTGTGTATTTATGTGCGCGCGCGTGCACTCTGCAGGACACGCCTGACGATGCGACAGCGACGACGGCACCCGACACGGCAGCTGAAGCTGAGGCAGAACCACAACCACAGGAGCAGGAACATCAGCAGCATCAGCAGCAGCAGCAGCAGCAGCAGCAGCAGCAGCAGCAGGCGGACGGTGGAGCAAAGCCGGTCCCTGCGCGGCGGCGCCGGCGGCCGCAGTTCAAGGCGGAGTCCACCGAAGCGACGCCAGCAGAGACGGAAACTGCTGTCTCAGAACAAGCCAGCGAGCCCGCAGCACCGACTGCCAACGACAATGAAGATGACGACCCAGAGGTGAGCTGGGCGTGTGTGTGTGTGTGTGTGTGTGTGTGTGTGTGTGTGTGTGTGTGTGAACGAGTGTGTGTGTGTGTGTCACAAGTGTGTGTGTGTGTGTCACAAGTGCGTGTGGTTGTCACAAGTGCGTGTGGTTGTGCTTGAGTGTGGTCGTGCAGCTGTTCACGTTTGGTGTGCATGCGCGTGTGTGCAGTTGGCTGCGGCCCGCCAGCGCCGGCTGGAACGCGAGCAGCGGCGGCAGCAACGAAAACAGCAGGAAGAGCAGGGCCAGACGGGCAACAACGACGATGTTGCCGAGACGCCCGAAGACGAGCAGCAGGAACAGCAGCAGCAGCAGCAGCAGGAACAGGAACAGGAACAGGAACAAGAACAGCCGCAGGAACAACAGGAACAACAGCAGCAGCAAGTTGCGGCCGAGGAGGGTGCAGTTGCGGAGGCTGAGGCCAGCGTGGAGGCCATGCAAGTGGGCGATGCAGCGTCGAGCGCTCGACCAGAGAAGCCGCGCAGGCGCAGGAGGCAGTTCAAGTGATGGTGGCAGTAGCGGCTGCATTGACAGTGCGGGGGGGGGGGAGGTGCTCACAGGCTGTTACCTTTTTTTTTTTTTTTTTTTTTTTTGTGTGTGTTTGTGTGTGGTGAGTGTGGGTGTGGCGAGTCTTTCCTTCCGAATGTTTGTACGGCAATGCTTTTTGTTTCATGTGATGCCAGTTGTGTGGTGTTGTTGAGTCAATCAGTTTATTGACAATTACACGTGGTTGAACCGCACTCGCGGCCCTGTCCAGCCCAGCAATCCTATCAAACACACACACACACACATATCCACATATCCACATGCCACATGTGCTATGCTGGCGGCAACATGTAGGATTGCTGCAGCTGCTGCTGGAGGGCGGGGACGGCGTTAGCGGCCATCGCCCCGCGCACCGAGCGGAAGAAGCGCTGGAACGTGTGCAGGTTGTGTCTGAGGGAGAGAGGGAGCGGCGGGGTTGGGGTTGGGGGGCGTGTGAGGTCGTGTGAGGTGGAGGCACAGCGCTTGCTCCCTTGATTTCCTGACGACACCAACCTCCTCCCTCCCCCAACACTCACACACACACACACACACACACACACACTCACACACTCACACACACACACACACACACACACACACACACACACACACACACACACACACACACACACACACACACACAAACACGCGTGCACAAACATACAAACACGCGCGTATTGTCGTTTCTTTTGCCATTGTCCCCCCCCCCCACTCCCGCTCTTCCAATTGCAGGTGCCATACACGTCCGTCTCTGTGCGCGAGGGAAAGACTGCCATCAACAAGATTCGGTGCGCTTTGCCCGCCCTTGCTTCGCACTTGTTGTTCATGCGTGCTGACGTGTGATGGTTTGTTCTTTGACCTCAGCGCAAACACCGACATCGCAAACAAGTCCACACATCCCTTCGACTGGCCTTGACCATATCTCACGTCCCACCCTCTCTCACCCCTCCCGCCCCTCTCACCTCCCGCCCCTCTCCCCTCACACACCGTGGCAGCTGGAACCATGCGGGTAACATGATTGCTGCCGGCGACGCCGACGGATACGTCTCCGTCTACGACCTGCGCGAGGTGCGCAGCCTTTTCTCTGCTCGTGCCTTCGTGTCTGTGTGTGTGTGTGTGTCTTTGTCTCTGTGTGTGTGTGTCTATGTGTCTGTGTCTGTGTGTCTATGTGTGTGTGTGTGTGTGTGTGTGTGTGTGTGTGTGTCTGTGTGTGTCTGCTTTTGCCCGTATTGTATTCGTGACGTTGTTGTGTTCGTCGCTTCAAGACACCCTCCTCCCCCGTCTCTCCTCACTCGAATCACACGCCCACACGTTCACCCAATCACCATTGCAGCGTCTGAGTGCGCCCAGCAACGATGCCAGCTTGCAGCTGCGGGATGTCCTGGCAGATATGCAGGCCAACCAGTCAGAAGCCGAGCGCCAGGCCCCATGAACTCAAGTCGCTCTTCCTTCCCTTCCCCTTGTGTTCCTTGCCACGTATCCCATCGTCCTTGTTGTTCGTGTGCATGTATTGTCATGTTGTTTTTGCTCCGCCGTCGCATCTCTCCTTGTCTTGTCGTGTCAGCCGTGTTCCCCCCAACATAACACAACACACCACACCAATCCACAGCCATGCATGCATGAGTACATTGCTGCGCTTGCTGCAGCTGCCTCGCTTGTTGTGTGTCTTCATTACAGAATTTTACTGTAAATCTTGCACCAATTGTCCACCCGCATGTTGTCTTTTTCGCTCTCTCTCTTGCTCTGCACACACACACGACCGACCTTGCACAAAGAACCCAAGACCACCACCGCAATGAGCGACGTCGTGCCCACCAACCCTTCCACCTGGCCTCGCTGGCTGCAGATCACCGCGGCAGCAGCAGGCGTGGGGGCTGTTGCCACCGCTGCGTATGTGGTGCTCAAGCGGCCTGATCTCTCGTCCAAGGAACTCAGCGGCGGCGCCACCACCGCCCGTTCTGCACCAACCACGTGCGTGTCTCGTGCGGTCGTGGTCATGGTTGTGTCCTTGCAACAGGCTGCAAGTCGTGATGTGTGTGTGTGTGTGCGCACGTGTGTATGTGTGCGCGCACGTGTGTGTGTGTGTACATGTGTACATGGTTGTGCGTGTGTGTGTGTGTGTATGTGTGTCAACGTATGTGTGTGTGTGTGTGTCAACGTGTGTCGCCTGCTTCTGACGACTGCTCATGCCATGTCCTATTGCCTGCCGTCGCTGGGAGTAGAACGACCACTGCTGCCCCACAGACAAGGGGTACTGCCCAGCCAGTCACTTCCACACCAACCTCGGATGCAGAACAAGCCGCAGATGAGGAGCGCTCGGTGAGCTGTCTGTGTGCGTGTGCATGTGTGAGTGTGTGTGAATGTGTGCGTGTGTGTGAATGTGTGTGTGTGTGTGTGAGTGAGCAGCCTTGTGTTGTTCCTCGGTCACCATCTGCATCGCTGCCCCGTCTCACCGCTTCCTCTCCCCTGCTTGTTCTGTGCACTCGCTCCCCTGTTGCTGCTGTTCCTGTGGTTGCTGCGGTTACACTGTGTGTTGTGCCACCACGTTTTACCAGGCGCTGAAAGCAAAGGCCAATGCGTTCCGCAAGAAGGGCAACGAGGCGTACAAGGCGCGCCGCTTTGACGACGCCATCAACGCATACACCAAGGCGCTGGAGACAGCCCCTGTTGTGGACGAGGACTGTGCCGTGTACTACTGCAACCGCGCCGCCTGCTACCTCTTCCAGGTCTGCATGCCTACGCCTTGCGGCATTGCGAATCACTCGTGGCGTGCACTGCATCCTCGGTATTGCGGATAACACTGCACAGTCTCTTCGCCGCTTCTTCCTCTCCTCTGCCTTTTGCACGGCTATTGCATGCGAGCGTGTGGGTGCGTGTGTGCGTGTGTGCGTGTGTGCGTGTGTTCGGCTTTTTGCTTCGCACAAGTATTTGTCATCTGTTGCATCGCCCACGCACCCTCTTCTCCCACAACACACACACACACACACACATGCCCTCGCCTCTGTTGACGTCTGCACCTGCCAACACCTCGCACGCCATGCTTGCCGTACACGATGTGAGCAGAAGAAGTACGACAAGGTGATTGAGGACTGCACGGCTGCGCTGCGCCTGCGCCCGCTGTACACCAAGGCCCTCAACCGCCGCGCCCAGGCGTATGAGAACAAGAGCAAGTTCCGCAGCGCCCTCAAGGACTTCACCACCATCCTGCTCATTGACAAGTTCCAGAACGAGGCTGCGAGCAAGGCTGTTGAGCGGCTGCTGGAGATGCTTGGCCGCCGCGGCGCCGCCAAGTACCTCGAGACAAAACCAAAGCAGCTGCCGGCCCGCAAGGTCATGGTCAGCTTCTTTGACAACTTTGGACCCACCACCTTTGGCCCTGAGGAGACGGGAAGCGTGGAGGAGCTGAAGCAGCAGCTGCAGGAGAAACCAGGCAACGGCGACATCCTCGCCCACCTCTGCAAGGTGCAGAAACCAATTTGGAGTTGGGATTGTGCATGGATACACACGTGTGTGTGTGTGTGTGTGTGTGTGTGTGTGTGTGTGTGTGTGTGCGTGTGTGTGTGTGTGTGTGTGTGTGTACGCGCGCGCGTTCTTTTGTTTGTGTATGTGTGCGTTCTTTTGTTTGTGTATGTGTGCATTCTTTTGGGTGTGGGTGTGTGTTCTTTTGTGCGTGTTTTTGCGTACGTCTGTACGCACGCGCTTGTCTTTTTGCGTGTGCGGTTTGTATGCCGTGCTCGTTGCAAGCTCTAACCGGACGCAAACACGATCCCTATGCACACTGCTGCGTGTGGTATCGCAATGCAGGCGCATCTGCGGGATCAGGACTTTGAGGCCGCGTACGAGACGTGCAAGACTGCCGTCGACGCTCTCCAAGGTTGGTGCCCACAATGGTGACGCACACTCCCTTGATGTGCTCTGTGCATGTGTGTAGTCTTCTCTGTTTTGTATTCGCTTGTTTCTTGCTTGCGCTCATCAGTCTCTGTACACTTTGTGTATGTGTGTGTGTGTATGTGCATGTGTGCGGTGACCAGAGATGAAGCTTGAGAACGGCCGGAAGGAGACGCTGGTCAGCGCCATGAACATCCTCGGTTCCTTCCAGATGCTTCGGCTCGAGCTCCAGGAGGTGCCAACCCCGAATGTGCATGTGAATCTGCGTGTGTGTCATGGTGCATGAGTGGGTGCTTTTGTGGCTGTGTATCTGTGTGTGCTGCAAGTTGTGCTTGTGCGCTGTTGTTTTGGTAACTGCCCCAAGCCACGCCGTGTCTTTACGCCAAGGCTCGTCTCAACCTTGCCCTCCCCACAACATCCACCAATCCCAGGCTGAGCGTACCTTCTCTGAGGCGCTTCGCTTCAACAAGCGCAACGCCAACACGCTCATCCGGCTTGCCGCCTGCCGCCTTGAGCTCGGCCGCACCAGCGAGGCCCTCACAGACTTCACCACCGCCCAGCGCCTCGACGACAAGAACCCAGACGTCTACTTCCACAAGGCCCAGGTGCAGTTTCACACGACGAATTTGGGGGGCGGGGGAGAGGGGGCTGCGTGTGTGTATGTATGTGTCTGTGTGTGTGTGTGTGTGTGTGTGTGTGTGTGTGTGTGCGTGTGTGTATGTGTGTGCTGTGTGTGTGTGTGTGTGTGTCGTGTGTGCCTGCGGTGCTGCGCGAGATCTACTGCCGGGGACAACGTTGCACTTGTTTTGTTTTTTTTTTCTCACGTCCATCTCGGCGACTCATGTTTGGTTCAGGCGCACATCAGCATGGGCGCAGCCGTCATGGCGTTCTCCGATCTCCAACGCGCCATCAAACTCGGCACAAAGTGAGCTGTTCAGTATGTTCACGCTCGCACGATGAACACACGCACACGTACATGTCCACATTCTCACTCGCATCCGCACCCAGACACGCACGCACACATGCACATACGTGCACAACCCCCTATTTCTCTCACATCTCACCCCTCCCCACCTGACTGCTGCTGGTGCTTTAATCCTTCAAGGGTGTACGGCCCCTATGTCCACCTCGCTCTCCTCCACCTGCAGACACAGGACGCGAAGTCCGCCATCGATCTCATGCAGGAGGTGCGCGCTGCCACCATGTTTGTTTGTGTGTGTGTGTGTGTGTGTGTGTGTGTGTGTGTGTGTGTGTGTGTGTGTGTGTGTGTGTGTGTGTGTGTGTGTGTGTGTGTGCGTGTGCGTGCGTGCGTGCGTGCGTGTGCGTGTGTGTGTATGTGTGTGTGTGCTTGTGTGGTTTTGAGTGACTCATCAACTTTATCGCATCACCTCCAACGCGCAGGCTGTGACCAAGTTCCCTGAGGTGTCCACCGTCCACTCCTACCTCGGCGAGGTATTTTTTATTTTATTTTTTTGCAGCGCACCCGACCACTGCACATCATTTTTCCCCTGCATGTGTTTCGCGTATGTGTTGCGCATGCGCTGGCACCATGCGACATGCCACCATGCGCGTCCTCATCGCCCATCGCCTTCCGCCCTGAAATGCACTGCGTTTCTCGTTAGATCTACTCTGCTGTTGGTGACAACGACAAGGCCGTCGAGTGCTTTGACAAGGCCATCTCCCTTGACCCGCACAACGCCAACCCTTACGTGCACAAGGTTCAGCTTTACCGCTGCTCTGTGTGTGTGCGTGTGCGTGTGTGTGTTTGTGTGTGCGTCCACCTGTGTCCACCTATGCCGCCTCCCAACCTGCGCCCATGTCCGTTGTTCGTGCCTGATTGTACTGTCGCTTGGACTGGTTTTCTGTGTGCAGGGTCTGGTGTTTGTGCAGCAGGGCAACATGGAGCAGGGCATTGAGCTCATCCACAAGGCCATCGAGGTTGACGACGCCTGCGAATCCGTGAGTGCTTTCAACACCTTTGTTGTGTGTGTGTGTGTGTGTGTGCGTGTGTGTGTGTGTGTGCGCGCGCACGTGTGTTGTCTTTGCGTTGATTGCATGATTTTGTGACGTACCTCAACCCTGACCCACGTTTCACACGGTGATGACATGTCATCTTCCTCCTCCTCCACAACAACAACAACAACAACAACAACAACAACAACAACAACAACAACAACAACAACAACAACAACAACAACAACAACAACAACAACAACAACAACAACAACAACAACAACAACACAGGCGTACGCGCGCCTCGCACAGATCCACGTGCAGCGCGAGGAGTATGAGGAGGCCCTCAAGTGCTACGATAAGGTGCCGTGCATGCACGCGTGTGTGACATCGCTGTGTCCAGGCCACGCCCACGGCCTCAGTTGTTTTGTTTTATTGTAGGTGTAGCCTCAGTGCCCAGTCTTACCAGCTCTCACCCATGCGCACGCGCACACATTTTGTGGATGCACATGCACGCAGGCGATTGCTGCGACGCACGCTGGGCAGGAGCTGGTTGCGTTCTTCTCGTGCAAGGAGGCGTGTGTTGCACAGCAGGCCGTGGTCAAGGCCCATCCTGAACTGCGCCCCACCGAAGTGCAGAACATGTAACTGCGTATCACACTTGACACACACCACACAAACACAATCACAAACACAAACCTCACACCACACACACACAAGTCTAGTTCCAGACGTTCCTTTGACAAGACACTTTGTTGGTCCTCGTTGCTCCTCCGTTCCTTATTGTCCCCATGACCCAGAAGAAGAACAAGGAAGGAAGGAAGGAAGACAGTGGGGAAGGAAGACAGTTGTCGTGAGTGGGTGAGGGAGGGTAGACAATAGCGAAGGTGGGTGGTGTGCATGTGTGACATGACACAACACAGAAAAAATAGGACAACAGCGAATTTCGCTCTTTTGTGCTGACGCGGACAATGATGATGAGGTTGCAGTCAGTGAGGTGGTGGTGGTGGCGAGTTGCTGTGGTTGCTGGCCTGCTTTCTGCGGTGAGCTTTGTCGACACAGCCAGTGGCACAGAGGGCGATGATGTGCTTGGGTGCGGAGGCGCAGTTCTGTCACCGACGCCGATCAACTTTGCAGCCGTGGAGGTCAGTGCAAGCAACGAGTGCGACTGATTGTGCTTTGGTGGTGGCGCAGTGCAGTAGGACGCTGTTGGTGGTCTTGCAAGCAGAGCAGGTCTGACGCACAAGGCTTCCTGCTGCTTGTCTGGCTGCAGGTTGTATTGCTTCAGGATGGAGAGGAGCTACAACGCACTGAGTGCGCCCCACACAATGGCTATTACTTTCTTCCCATCGACAAACCCGTCAGTGTGTATGCTTGTGTGTGTGTGTGTGTGTGTGTGTGTGTGTGTGTGTGTGTGTGTGTGTGTGTGTGTGTGTGTATGTGTGTATGTGTGTATGTGTGTATGTGTGTAGTGTGTGTATGTGTGTGTGTGCGTGTGTG
>NW_004754925.1:1856138-1867166 GCF_000188695.1 Salpingoeca rosetta | reverse complement strand
TGTGTGTGTGTGTGCGGGTGTGTGTGTGTGTGCGCTTATGTGTGTATGTGTGTGTGTGTGGGGGGGGGGTGCTTGTGTGTGAGTGTGTGCGTGCACGTGTGTGCGCACGAGAGTGCAATGCTCTCACGCCCACCCTCGTGATTGCTTCTTTCCTTGCCTGTCTGTGGCCATGTCTCGGCGCTTCCTTCCTTCCTTCCTTCCTTCCTTGTTTGTTTGCTTGTCTCTGTGCTTGATCCCATGACTCTCTCCTGTACTGCTTTGTTTACCGTGTGCATGGTGGGCTGTGATCTTCAGGGAACGTATGAATTGCACATCGACGCTCCAGCCGAATGGAACTTTGGTGAGTCTGGCAAGACGCTCTGCTTTCCATGCCACGTCCGTTCTCCTCGCGTGCGTTCTCCTCGAAGACTGGCACCTGCCTCACTTCATGTGTGTACGTGTATTGTGCGACGAAGATTCGAGGCAGGCGACCATCGCCTTCAATGGTGAGAGTGACAAGTGTTCGCGAGGAGAGGACATCAACTTCTCCTTCACTGGACTGGACGTGAAGGGACAAGTTGTGGCTGAAGCAACAGACATGGGCCCTGCAGGCGTCGAGGTGGCGCTACATGCTATCGAAGAGCAGGACGATGGAACGCCTCTTATCGCTGATGAGCACCTGCAAACGACCCTTACTGACAAACAAGGTTCGACACATGCCGTGATATTGAGAAAGAAAGAAAGAAAGAGAGAGAGAGAGAGAGAGAGAGTGTGTGTGTGTGTGTGTGTGTGTGTGTGTGTGTGTGTGTGTGTGTGTGTGTGTGTGTATGCGTGTGTGCGTGTGCGTGTGCGTGTGTGTCTGACTCCGTGAGCGCAGCCTTTCGTGTTCATGCACTCACCTACACCACCCCAACACACATATCGCATCACATCTTTCTGCAACCCTCCTCTTCTTCTCTGTACTCCGCAACGTCGACATTGCAGGCCATTTCACGTTCCACGACGTGCTGCCTGGGACGTATGCTGTGCGCGGGCGACACGAGCGGTGGTCCTTCAGCAAACCAACTCAACATATCGCCGTGCAGCCAACACGCGTCGACCACCCTGTCCTCGTGCTGTCCGGACATGACGTCGTGGTGAGGACAATGACATGACTGTGGTGGAACAGTTGAAAAACGCGGACTCAACACACAGACTCTTGCACATGTGTTCACACACAAGTTGGCACTTGCACACACACGTGCATATTCACGCATGTACTCACACACATATTCACATACACACGTTCACGTGCCCATCAGGTTCACGTGCGCGACCATGTTGGCAACGGCGTTCCTGGCGCCATCTTCGCCATCTCAACAGCGGCCGAGCGCGACGCGTGCGATTCCATCGACACAACAGCTGTGCAAGCCCACTTTGCAACGTAAGTCCCGTCAGTTCCCGGACCTTGGCGCTAAATGGCTCCTGCATGTGTGTGTGCGTGTGTGCGTGTGCGTGCGTGCGTGCGTGCGTGCGTGTGTGTGTTTGTGTTTGTGTGTGTGTGTGTGTGTGTGTGTGTGTGCGTGTGTGTGTTTGTGTGTGTGTGCGTGCGTGCGTGTGTGTGCGTGTGTGTTTGTGTGTGTGTGCGTGCGTGCGTGTGTGTGCGTGTGTGCGTGCGTGCGTGTGTGCGTGTTTGCGTTTGTGCGTGCGTGCGTGTCCCATGGCATTGTTGCTGAAGGGTGCAAGTCTCGACAATGTCGGCGTCACCATCACCATCACCATCACCATCACCATCACCATCACCATCACCATGTCCATTGTCGCTGCTGCCGCTGCAGGATGAAGGGCCATGTGTGGTGCACGGCGGTGTCGGATGCGACCGGTGCCGTCATCTTTACGGGCGTCAATCCAGGCCAGCACACCATCACGGGCGCTGTCCGCGACGCCAGCGGCGCAGTGTATGGCCTGCACCCGCGCCAGCAGCAAGTGACGGTCGCTGTCGGCGGAACGCAGCCACTGGACGACTTTGTTGTTGTCGCTGCGGCTGTCACCGGTTCATGCACTACGCCTGCGGGCGACGCCATCCCAGGCGTACGCGTCCGTCTCATTGCGCACGGATCCGGTAAGACACGCGCGATTACACGAGCGGTGTATCGTGGTGTATGGTGTGGATTGCATGTGAGGGTCTTGTTTGTGTACTTCTGCATGTGCGTGTGTCTGCTGCACGAAACCCCAAGATAAGCAGCTTATTTGATTGTCACTGATGCCCTCAAACACAAACACAAACACAAACACACATATGAACACGCGTGTCTCCAGATGGGGTTGAGACAGAGACGGGCACTGACGGCCGATTTGCATTTTCACATGTCAACCCCTCACTGCCATACGCCGTTGTTGCTTCCAAGGATGGGCTCGCCTTTGATCCAATTCAGGTGCCTGCTGTGTGCGGGGTGTGCATCATGTGTGTCGTGTGTGTCGTGTGTGTGTGTGTGTGTGTGTGTGTGTGTGTGTGTGTGTGTGTGTGTGTGTGTGTGTGTGTGTGTGATGACCACTTGCTTTGTTTTCTCACACGGTGTCACTGACGTTCGTTGAGTTTAGGTGACATTGGACGGGTTCAGCACTTCAATGCACATCCAGCCAAACCGCTTCAAGGTCGGTGGCCACCTTGACACTCAAACACACTCACGAACGAACGAACGAACGAATGAACGCACTCGCCCACAAACTCGCGAACTCACAAACTCACTTGCAGGTGTGCGGCCGGCTCGTGTCTGCTTCCCCCGTCGTCGGCAGCGCGCTCTCCACCGCTGGTGTTCGGGTCGTCGCCCGTTCATCCGCAGCAGACAGAGGTACCGTCCATGCTTTGCACAATGCACCACCATCATTAGCACTTCACCCTGTTGCAGGCTCGTAGTGATTAAACCTGCACCTCCCGACACACCTCCCGACACACCTCCCGACACACCTCCCGACACACCTCGCTCTGGTACACCCTCACGAAACCTGTTTGTAACGTCCTCAACAACACAGCTGTAGAGAGTGTAAGCGACAGCAGCGGGCGGTTTTGCTTTGAACTTCCCCCGGGCGATGCGTCTTTCAACATTGCGCCAGGTAGCAACAAAACACGCGCACAGACAGAGACAGAGACAGAGACAGAGACAGAGACCGAGACAGACAGACGGACGGACACACACACACGCGCCCGCGCGCACACACACACACACACACACTCTCTCTCTCTCTCTCTCTCTCTCTGTGGAGGTTCTCGACTCTGCTTCCCCTTCGCTGACTGTCCCTCACACGTTGTGCGTGCGTGCAGTGTCCGCCGCGTACTGGGAGCCGAAACTCATCGACGTGCACGTGACAGAGCCGCTGATGCAAGACAATGATGAACTTCCAACGTTTCGACAGGTATCATGCAACACCACCACCTTCGTGATGTCGATTCACACTCTTCGAGAGCCAGCCATGTACATGCAACTTCTTCGCTGCGAAGACAAACCTTCACACACGATGACACGCACGCAAACATACACGTATACACGCACACCTGCAGGTTGTTGGTCGCATCCGAGGGGTGGTGCGGTGTCTGGATAAGTGCAACGATGACATGCACATGTCCATCACGGCCGCTGGTGAGGGCAAGAAGCGGTTCCCCGTGGCGATTGAGCAGGACGGGACGGCGTCGTTTGCAGTCGACAACGTGGCTCTGGAGGCGTTTTCCGTGAGTGTCTCGAAGCCAACGTGGTGCTTCACGCCCAAGATGGCGGCGGTGGTGGTGAAGCCGCACGACATGACTGTTGACGGGCAGCGCGTGGACAGCGTCGACTTTGAGCAGAGGGGATACAGCCTCAAAATCACCGTAAGTGGTGCGCGCGCGTGTGTGCGTGTGTCTTTCTGTGTCTGTGTCTTTGTGTGTGCGGCTGTCTGATATGTGTGTGTGTATTGTTGTGTGCGTCTGTCTGTCTGTCTGTCTGTCCGTCTGTCTGTCCGTTCATCTGTGTGCATGTGTTCATCTGTGTGCATGTGTGTGCCGCTGGCCCGAGCGCGGGCAACCGGCCCTGAATTCACTCATGCACCACGTGTTGTTGTGCACACATCCTCACATGGTTCATGCTTCTGTCAAGGCGTCGCACGATGTGAACGTGAGCATCAGCCACAATGCACATAAGGACGCCGAGGTCGTTCTCGTGGCAAAGGGGAAATCACGGTGCGTTCTGACCTCCTTGATTCGTGCTTGTGTGTTCTGGCCCTGAACACGTGCTTCTGTTTGTCATCCTCACGCCCGTTCACACAACATGTGTTCGCCTTTCTCACACCAATACGCACATGCAGCATTTGCCTCCAGAATCAGGGGGTGTACACCATCACCCCGCGCTCCTGCTTCCGGTGCGTGGGCGCTAGGGCCGATAACCCAATGTCTGCCTTTCATGCTTGCGTTATCCTTCTCTGCCCAACATCTGTTCGCCTTTCTCATCTCTTGTGCTGCTGTGTGCTGGTGACAGGTACAACCAGGACAGTTTCGTGTACGACACATCAAACCCGCAGCCCATCGACCTCACCGCTCACGTACGTGTGTTATGTTCATGATTGTTGTTTGTGTGTGTGCGTGCGTGCGTGCGTGTGTGTGTGTGCGTGTGTGTGCGTGCGCGCGCGCGCGTGTGTGTGTGTGTGTGTGTGAACACGTATGTGCCTGTGCGTAGGTGCGTGTCTGTACATGGGTGCGCTTGATGCTGCGGTATTGGCTGTCAGCAATGTAACGTGGAAAGACACATGTTCACCATGCCGTCACCCTGCCCTGCCTGTCTCTCTATTTGTGGTCGTGCCCACAATGTGTGACAACCATTGCAGGCTGTGACGTTCACTGGCACCGCGCTGCTGCCCAAGATGTGCTCGTCGCTCACAGCAGAAGCTGTGGACGATGAGGGCACCACTTGGCCAGGGACGACGGCCTTTGCCGGCAAGCGAGGTGCGTTGTGGCCTGAGTTTGTTCGCGTTTGCTTTCATTTGTTTCTGAAGAAGAGGGTGGATGTGTATGTGTGCGTACATGGGCATGTGTGTTTAAACGGCCACCGCACATGTGCCTGGGCATTCACACGATGATCGCCACCGATATCACAGAAGACGCATTCCAATATGAGTTTTCTGTCGTCGTTCCGCTCGGTATCAACGCACGCGTCGTTCTCTCCGGCTGCCGCCTCTATTTCTCCCCGCCCTCCACACCCTTGACCCTCCCGGTGTGTGTGTCTTTGTGTCTTTGTGTCCTTGTGTTTGTGTGTTTGTGTGTGTCTGTGCTCGTTTGTGTGTGTGTGTGCTCGTTTGTGTGGGCTCGTGCATGTGTGTCTGTGTGTGCTCGTGCATGTGTATGTGGGCTCGTGCATGTGTGTCTGTGGCTGTGTCTGTGTCTGTGTCTGTGTGTGTGTGTGTGTCTGTGTATGCCTATGTTATAACCCCATTTCTGTGTCCTGAGCTGTTGCAAAGATGCGACTTCAACACGCCCGCTGTAGCTCATCTTGTTTGCTCATACATGCATAACCAGGAGAGCGGGTGTCCCGAACCCCTGGCGCCGTTTCATGGAAAGGAGGGGATCCGCGTGTCTGGTCACGTTGATCCCCCGCTTGCAGGCGTGAACGTCACACTCTCCACTGCCTGCAAGGAACGCCGCCTCGAAACAACACAATCCTTCACCACAGCCAGCGATGGCAAGGTTTGTGTGTGTGTGTGTGTGTGTGTGTGTGTGTGTGTGTGTGTGTGTGTGTGTTTTACTCTTTTGTTGTGTGTGTGTGTGTGCAACGTTTTCACGTGCCTCCTTCCTTATCCTCCTTCTTTTCATCCACGCGTGCACTCGAAACTTCCTCACTCGCACATGCACCCGTGTGCTTCTTCCTCTCGACGTAACCCACTGTCATCGCTGCGTCACTTGCATGCAGTTTATTTTTGGACCCGTGTCCGACGAATGCAGAGTGCAGCTCAGCGCTGAAAAAGAAGGTAAGGACTTGCCGTCAGCGCCAGGGAGTGATAGTGACCTACCGACCGCACTGCAATCTTACCAACTCAAGCAATGCACCAGCTCGCAGTGACACATGCACTGCGGCACAGGCAATACAAGCTCACTACGCAGTCCAGCTTGCTTGTGATTTGTTGTGTATCAGCCTGCTCACATTCTGCGTGTTCTCATGCCGGCTTATGACTGCCGTCTGCCTGCAGGATATGAACTCATCCTGGCCGAGGGCGAAACGAACACATTCAAGGCCATCAAACTCGGTGCTCTGGAGCTTTCCGTCGCCACCCCGAGTGGCGAACCAGTCAAGGTGGAGCGATCTGACTGAATGCACATGCTTTCTGACGGTATCTTCGAGTGCGCCTGTTCTATGGCACCATTCACTTCCCTCCCCCTCTGTTCACACAACACACACACACACTCACGCACACACTCACGCACACTCACACACACATACACACACACACATACACACACACACACACATACACACACACAACTCCACATAGGGCGCCGTGTTGACAGTGACGGGCGGGACATACAGAAAAAGTCGGGCCACGCGAGACAACGGAACAGTCATCTTCAAGCACTTGAGTGAGTTTTCCTCAAGTCGTGTTGGATATCACCTCCTGTTGCGCCTTGCTGCCTTCTTTGCCGCAGTCCAGCCAATTTTGCCGTCAGCTGGCTGTGCACTCACATCCACCCACTCCGATCCCGTGTTCTGCAGGACCGATGCAGTACTTTGTGAAGCCGCTGCTGAAGTCGTTTGTGTTCCGGCCCGCGTCGTCGCTGGTCAACATGACCGCAGGACAGCTCGTCCATGTCTCCCTCACCGCCGTCCGCTCGTCGTTCAGCGTGTGTGGACGTCTCAAAACACCGAGTGGCAGCATCGAGAATGGCCTCAAGCTTGCAGCGACGTCACTTCAAGGTCTTGATATCACGCATGCATGTGTGGAGCGTGCGTGCTTGCTGCGGGCAGCATTTGCTGCTTCAGCTTATCTTTGTTGCCGTAATGCCTTGGCAGCTCGCTATCTTCCCAGAGCACTTGTGATTGCTACTTTTGCCAACAAACGCTACCACTACCACTACCACAACACCACAACCACCATCATCGCCACTTCCACTAACACCACCACCATCGCCGCCATTGGCACACCTCGATGTTGCGTCGCACCAGATGGCTCCGTGGTTCGTACGGGCACAGCCAATGCCACAGGACACTTCTGCATCGAAGACCTCCATCCCAACACGACTGCCCGCGTTGTTCCTCTTCTCGAGAACAAACCGACACTCACCACGCGCCCAACACACATGGACGTGCACGTGCGTTTGAAAGTGGTGTGGTCGTGCATTTCTTGTTCTGATCATGCGGCAGCAAGTGCTTCATCGCCTCCCGTGCTCTCTGTTTCGCCTCTCCTCTTCGTCGCGTTTGCATTCCATGAACTCGAACGCCCCATATATGCCTCACATGTCTTCGAGCGTGGCGCGCATGTGTGTGTGTGTGTATGTGTGTGAATCAGGTTGGCGAAGCAGATGTCGACGACGTGAAGTTTATCGTCATTCAACACAAGTCGACGTGCGTTGTTGCGGGCACTGCCCTGCATCTTCCACTGCAGAGCCGCTCACGCATTCGCGCACACCTTCTCCTCGACGGCGCCATCTTTGCCTCTGATTTCCTCTTTCCCGCAACGCATTTCGAGTTTGAGCTTCCACAGCCAGTCGAGGTCACTGCCTGTGTGTGTGTGTGTGTGTGTGTGTGTGTGTGTGTGTGTGTGTGTGTGTGTGTGTGTGTGTGTGTGTGTGTGTGTGGGCATGTTCTTGTCCTTGTGTACTTGCCCGTCTTGTGTACACACGTACTTTGGCAATTTTTGTTTGTGTCGTGGAGTCTTATTGATTTGTTTCAGGCTTTTTGTTTGTCCTTGGGCTCACCTCGCTCGCTCACGTTGTTTCCCTAACTCCACCAATATAGGGTAGCATCAAAGTACAGCTTGCAGATCAACAAGGGTACAATGCCTTGTGTGTTGTTATTGCTGCTGCTGTTGTTATTGTTGTTGTTGTTGTTGTTGTTGTTGTTGTTGTTGTTGTTGTTGTTGTTGTTGTTGTTGTTGTTGTTGTTGTTGTTGTTGTTGTTGTTGTTGTTGTTGTTGTTGTTGTTGTTGTTGTTGTTGTTGTTGTTGTTGTTGTTGTTGTTGTTGTTGTTGCTGTTGTTGTTGTTGTTGTTGTTGTTGTTGTTGTTGTTGTTGTTGCTGCTGCTGCTGCAACTGTCGGTCCCTGTCACATCAACGCATCCATCCGCTTTGGTGAAATCATCTTGTTGTTGGAGGCAGTCGGTGCTCATTCCATGATGCGGATGTTGCCTTGCTCCCGCTTTTTGTTTTGGGCAGCGTGTTGGTGGAAGCGCCGGTGGATTCATGTGAGGGCACCCGTGTGCTGGCCCTCCCCGTCCCACAACACCAGGCCAGCACGGTGAGCTGCTCCATGCAACAAGACAAGACGCGGGCACCTGTGTTCTCAAATGCATGTGATGGATTTGTGAATTTCTGCCTCCTCCACCGCCACCCTGCTCACCACCACCACCATCCCTGTCACTTGCTGTTTGCGCTCTTGCAGACACGCTCCTCAGCAGTTCAAGGAGAACAAGCGAACATGCGTGTGAACGCAGTGCTTGGTGTTGCTGCCTGCGTGTTTATTCTCGCCACGGCAGTATTGCGCCCCCAACTTGCTCGCTTCAGGCCATGACGTGCCGCGCGCACGATTGATTGCACAATGACATATTTCGACAACCCTACGTTTTCCAGACCCCTTCAACTGGCCGCTCTCCTCGGCTGAACCCTCTGTCCAATTGTGATACTAGAAGATTGAACTTGATTCTGATGCTGGTTTGAACACCACACACTAAACAACTTCAAAATGAACGAAACTATCAACTTCCGCTCAAGCATGAACGCAGGGCAAGGCATCAAACACACACACACACACACACATACACACATACACACACACATACACACATACACACATACACACACACACATACACACACACAAAATTACAGGGTGCTGCTATTTTGGGGTTGATGTGCGCACGCGGGACGAGCGACTTGCAACGCTGGATGCTCTGGAGCCGGACGCGTTTCCAGGCGTTCTCGTGCTGCGAGGGCGAGAGGTGGCATAATGGGGGCTGATTTGCGATGAAAACACACGCAGCTGTTGCAACTCTTGTTCCTGTTGGCACACATGTGCGGCAGTCGTGGATGTGAACGTGAGTTAAGTGAAGGAGTGAAAATGATGGAGATTGACAATCGCTGACACTACAAACACCATACAAACACACACAAACAAACAAGCAAACAAACAAACAAACAAACAAACAAACAAACAAACAAACAAACAAACAACAAGCAAACAAGCAAACAAGCAAACAAGCAAACAAGCAAACAAACAAACAAACAAAACCGCACGCATGCACACAAACACGCAACAAAGCACGATACAAACCCCTCTCCCAACACACACACACACACACACACACACACACACACACACACACACACACACACACACACACACACACACACACACACACAAACAAAACACGTACACACACCTGCGTCTTGATCTTCTGCCTGGCGAGGTTGAGGCTGTGCTGGGTGCGATCGAGAGCAAGGCTCGATTCCTGCAGCTTGATGCGCAGGTCGTCCGCCTCCTTGATCAGCTCAACATCAATGTCATCATCGCCAGTCGTTGACGCCGGGCCGACAGAGACGCGCCTGTGCACCATCTCCAGCTCCAACTGCCGCGTTCTCGCGCGCTCCGTCTGCAATTCGCCCTCCAGCTGCCCAACCCGATCAGCCAGCACGTCCCGCACCTCCTGCAGCTCGTGCTCCAGCCGCGAAATGACGCCCTCCCGGTGCTCCACCACCTGCCGCTGCTGCTGCGCCATCTGTCGGATGTGCTCCTCTGCAAGCTTGATCTGCCGCGTCAACTCGCCAACGGACGCCTGTTCTGACGCCGCGCTCGCGCCGTCGGTGCTCTCCCCAGCAGCAGCAGCCTTGAGCATGCGCTCGTTGTGCTCTGCCAGCATTGCCACCTGCGCCGCCAGCTCGTCACACCGCGTGGCCTTCATGTTCCGCTCCACGATGAGGCCCTCCACCCGCCGCTTCAGCGCATCCGAGTGGGCCAAGGCATTGGACAGCTTCTGCTGCAGCCCCGCAATCTCGTGCGTGCTCCCTTCCGCCACCGTGCGCAGCTGCTCAAAGTCGCTCATGGGCACCACGTTCTCTGCCTGCTGCTGCTGCGCCTGTGCCAGGTCCTCCTGCACAGCGCTCAGCTGTTGCTGCAGCTCGGCCGTCTGCTTCTCGCCGTCCTCCGCCCGCTTCACCGCAGCCGCGTGCTGCTGGTGCAGGTACTCGTACGACTCCTGCCATCGCCGGCTGTTGTCTGCCGCGGCGTGCCTGTCCTGCTCAACCTGCTTCTTCAGCGCATCCACCTGCTGCTGCTGCCGCTGCGCCGTCTTCTGCTCGGCCACCAGCCGCTGCTCCAGCGCCTTGATCTTGGCCTGCGCCTTCTTTGTCTTCTCGCCGTCGCCCGTGGCTTCGTCCAGCTGCTTCTGCAGCGCATCCATCGACTTGCGCTCCAGCGTCAGCTGTTCCGTTCGCCGCGCCAGCTCCTTGCGCAGCTTTGCGCCCGCTGAGCCGCCAACGCACCGCCCCACCACCAGCTGCCCAACACACACAGCGGCAAGAACAGACGCCAACGCGAAGACGAGCGAGCAGGAGGACGGGACGCCCGCCGCTGCTGCAGAATCACGGAGCACGCTGTCGATGTTCATCCCAAACACCACCAGATCACCATCCACGCCAACCAATCCGCCCAGCGTTGCCCCGCCAACACATGCAGTGGGGGCAGCACCTTGCTGCTGCTGCTGCTGCTGCTGCTGCTGCTGTTGCTGCGGTGACAGTTGTGGTGGCGGTTGTTGTTGCTGCGGTGGTAGTTGTTGGTGATGCGGTGGCAGTTGTTGATGATGTGGTTGTAGAAGTGGTTGTTCTTGTTCTTGCTCTTGTTGTT
>NW_004754925.1:1843638-1851138 GCF_000188695.1 Salpingoeca rosetta | reverse complement strand
CACAGCGGCGCAGCTTGTCTGCCCGCCCCACAGTCCCCATCACAGCTCAGTGAGTACACACACCAGCAAGCAGACAGCGTTTTGTGTGCTTGCACACGCGTGTATGTGCAGGTGGCTGCGTGCGCGTGTTCTTACATGTACCTCTGCGTGCGTGCGTGCATGGGCGTTTGTGTTCCAGTCTCGTTGATGTCAACCACCACTCACTTTGGCCTCTTGTGGAAAAACACACGACGCTGCAGCATGAAACTGGAGTTTGTTGGCCGAACCCCGCACAATCACAGAGTAAGTGCTGCTGCTGCTGCTGTGCTGCTGCCGTTTCTGTAGCTTGCTAGACGGTTTTGATGGATTGCAAAGTCCTTAGCGGATTGGAAGTGCAATCCTTGTGTATGGTACAGCGCGCACAGGGTAATGTATGCGATTTTGTATGTCGTGGTGGTGGTAGGTATTGTACTCTGTTCAACAGCACCTGTCAACGAAGCGGCGCACCGTCCCTCTCTTCTGCGGCCTTGTCAAGGTCCGCGCGTGTGTGTGTGTGTGTATGTGTTTCTGTGTGTCTCTGTGTGTTTCTGTGTGTCTGCGTGTCTGTCTGTGTTTCTGTGTGTCTGTCTGTGTGTCTGTGTGTCTGTGTGCGTCACACCTCCTGTCCACCTGCCTTCCTTCCTTCCTGCCCGTACATCTCTGTACACTGCATTGCACTTATCAACATTGAATGCACAGCCATCTCACGTTTCTCTCTTTCCATTTTCTCCTCCTATCATCATGCTTGCATTTACACGTGATCAGGCTGGTGATACTATGCGCTTGGATGTGGTGACGGGGGAGCCACGCCTCGTGCTCGTCGTAAGCACACACACACACACACACACGCACACACACACACACACACACACACACACACACACGCGCACACACACACGCACACACACACACACACAGACATACACACACAGACACACACACGCACACACACACAGACACACACACGCACGCACGCACGCACCTATGCACGCACAACTGCACATTTCCACACGGCATACATGTATTCGTGCATCAAAGCCGCTCCTCCCCCCCCCCCCCAAAAAAGCTGTGCGACTCGCCCAGCCGCTCACCTGCGTGGTTTGCATGCTTGCACTGCAGGTGCACCGTGACCACGTGGTGTCGGAGAAGTGGACATCGTGCTGCCAATATGGGATGCGCATCGGAGCGCGACCTGGCGGGCGCTCGGGCCAGTTTGTTCTCGGTACGCGTGCACTGTTGTTGCATGATCACATTCACTGATCCACGCACGCCACTTCGCCCGCACCCTCACCTGCAAATCAAATTCAGTGCTTCTTTGCCCCACTGCAATTGCGTGTTGCCCTCACTATCCGCGTACTCACACACCCTCCCCTGTTCCCCTTGCTTCACGAACGGCAACCCCTACAATCACCACCCCACCACTTTTGCGTACATGCGTGCGTGCGTGCACAGCGGCTGCTGCTGGACGCCCGTGCCTGCGGTGTCAGGTTCGCGGTGCATTGCGTAATGGCGGCGGCCGCGGCTTTTGGTCCGAGGACAACACCATCACAGACGACTACACAACAGCCAGCACCACCATTCACGACAGCAGCAGCGGCAGCGGCAGTGGCGTGCCCTCGTCATCAGCATCATCGCCGTCCACGCAGAAACGGACTGCAGGGGCCGGCAGTGCTCGCTCACAGCGTGCTCGCCCCAATGCTCATGACGGTTACGATGATGATTTCGATTCGTACTCGCAAACTGACGACGGCAACGACAGCAGCAGCAGCCGTGATGGCAGGTCAGCAGCGAACAAGTACACGGGTAGCAGCAGCAGTAGTGGTGATCACTCAGGCAGTCATGATGACAACGATGATGACGTACACGCTGATGCTACTGCGAGAAGTGGAGATGATCTCCGTGCTGGCATCAACATCGCTCCACCATTGCACCAAACAAGACGCAACCAACACCGCGCCCGTCCACCATCCTCTTCCTCCTCCCACCGCCGCCCTGGCAGCGCCACCACTCGCCGGCAGCAGCGCCAACCCAAATCCGCACCGGCGCTGCGGCGAGCAGCAAGCCGTGATCACAGCCGTGGTGTTGGTGGTGGCGGTGGTGGTCGAGGGATAAAACCAAACGGGCGGCCGATGACTGCAGGTGGTGCTGCACTGCGAGGGAGCAGACGCGGGGACAGCAGATCCGCTGATGATGTTCATGGCGGTGATATGTTCGGCGACAGGGAGGGACCAGTGACTCCGATGGCACACGGGCGACACATGTTGGAGGGAGTTGAAGGTGTGGCGGGGATGGGTGATGGCGGCAACGCATCAGCGGAGGACACGTGCGGTGCACGGAATGAAGGCGGAGATGGCCGCGAAGTCGAACGGGGCATTGTTGGCGGGGGAGAAGCTGATGCGATCGTGCTGAAACGTGAACAGAAACAGGGGGCGGAAGACCTGGAAGATAAGATGGAGGAAGAAGGAAAAGAGGTGGAGGTGGAAGAAGAAGAAGAACGCAAAGTGGGAGTGGAAGACAAGGAGAAGGAAGAAGAAGAAGAGAAAGATGCGGGAGAAGAGGAGTACCAGCACCAGCACCAGCACCAGCAGCCGCAGCAACGGGCTGCAGTTGAGGACGAGATTCCCAGGCGTGAAGGAGAGGAAGAAAAGCAAAGAAAAGAGGAGCACATGCAGCGTGCAGACGACGCCGTCGCTTCGCCGCCGCCATTTCAATGGCCGGGAGAGGTGGAGCAAGCAAGTGAACCACTAACACGTTCCCCAGATCACACACAAGACACGAGTAATCCCTCGCCATCGATGGTGCCAGCTAGCGATGATGATGAAGAGCACTATGGCCGCAGCAATGCTGAAGATGACAATGAAGCTGGTGATTCAGAGGACGTAGCGGTGGCGATGGCTGCAGATGCAGCACTCCTCTCCGCCACCGCTATTGGCCTTCCGCTTCTGATTCACGCACCAGCAGACGCACCCCCGCTCTCATTCAGGTTCGTGTGCGCATCTGTGTCTGTCCGTCTGTCTGTTTGTCTGCATCCGTGTTCGTGTGTGTGTGTGTGTGTGTGTGTGTCTGCATCTGTGTCTGTCCGTCTGTCCGTTTGTCTGCATCCGTGTTCGTGTGTGTGTGTCTGCATCCGTGCATGTATGTGTGTGTGTATGTGTGTGTGTGTGTGCGTGGATACGCCTCCGTCTCCCACTCTCTGCCTGTCTGTGTATGGGTATGTTTTGTTGGTTTGATTTCATACCCTCCTTCCCCAGCATGACTGCGTTCCTTGACTGACACTGTCTGTCTTCTCCCCCACATACCCCTCCTCCTTTCCCCTTTCCCTTCCATTCTCGACTGTCCACATTTGCGCGTGTGCACAGGAACGCGTCGCCGGTGCACCGGGAGATTTTTCCGATCGTTGAGGAGACGGAGCCCGAGTCCGGGGCAACGACGCCATACACATCCAAGCACGCGTCGCACGCCGTGCCGCCGGCACCAGCCCTCATGCGCCAGCAGGGGCGGACGGGCAGCGCTGTGCAGATGGGCACCAGTCGTGGTGGTGCTCCCAGCACGAGCGTCGATGATGATGACGCTGGTGGAGATGGTGACGAAGATGACGCTGGTGGTGAGGCCACGTCGCACAATGCGAGCAGCGATGCGGTGGAGGAGGAGCTGGCAGCGCTGGTGATGGCCTCTGTTGTCCAACAGAGCACCGACCACACCACCGCCACCAACAACAACGACGACAACGACCAGACCATCACCACCACTTCCGATGTCAGTGGTGGGCGCAACATCCATGATGGCAGACACCTCCGGCCCTGTGGTGGTGGAGCCAACGACCATGACGGTGATGACGATGATGACACGACAACCGATGATGACGATGAGGTGTTGGGTGGAGCAGTGCAGGCCAGACGCGTGCGGAGAAACCGGCGGCCAATGTCTGCTCGCCGGCGAACACCGCGCGCACAGCACGCTGCGACCACGAAGGAGGGTGGTGATGGTGGTGGAGAGTCTGGAAACGAATCAGACTGGGAAGGGCTGCGTAATGAATGCGATGATGGTGGTGGCAGTGGCGATGGTGGTGGCAGCCACAGCAGCGGCGGCGGCGGCTTGGCGCGCATGATGCGACAGCGTGGTGGCGATGCGGAGAGCAACGCGTACGACTCGGATGAGGACGGGTCGCTGCTGTCTGGGGGGCAGTTCACCCCGCGCATTGTGATGCAGCAGCAGGAGACGCATGATTTTGATCTTGACGAGCTGTTCGCTTCCGATGAGGAGGACGTTTATTACGAGGAACAGCCACATAGGGACCAGTAGAAGCAACATGTGGTGTGGTGTGTGTGTGTGTGTTGCGACGGGACTGCGTGTCGTGATGGGTGATAGCAGCGTACGGGATTTGTGTTGATGGGAACGCAATAGTGTGTGTATGCAACAGTAGCCATAGAACATGAGAGGGTGGTGAGGAATGGACGCCCCAAATGATGTAGACATGCATGATTTCGTGTGAATACTGGGCGCTGGGAGCATATTATGTTTTAGACACGGTTTAGTTGCTTGCATGCATCCCCCTCATTATAACCGGACCAATAAACACTGTGTACACACCCATGTCGATGTGGGCTCACGCGAACGCTTTCGGGGGGATTAAGAGTGCTGCTGTTGTTGTCGTTGACTGCAATTGGTAACGCCGCTGCATACTGCTACTGACTACTGCTGGTATTGCTGGTATTGCTGCTGCTGCTGCTGCTGCTGCTGCTGCTTGTGCTTACTGCTGCTGGTGGTAATTGGGCCTCTTGTTGACGCCAAGTTCAGATTCCGCCTCTATCGACGACAGCCCGAGCACCTGGCAGCGATGTGTGTGTGTGTGTGTGTATGTATGTATGTATGTATGTGCGTGTGTGTGTGTGTGAGTGAGAGAGAGGGAACCCTGCTTTCACTGCTTCGCTGTCCACAGTTCTAAGGACATTGCGAGCACACGAGCCCGCACCTTCTTGTAGATTTCCTTGAGCAATTCCGGCAGCAACACGTCCATGGTGTACTGGGATCGAGTGCGATGGGTGGTGGCGAAGGAGGTGACGGAATGGATATGCGAGCAGGTGACGCAGACATACACGCACACACGCACACACACACACAGAGACAGGCACACAGACACACAGACACACATGCACAGCGCCAGACTCACGGGGAGGTACTTTGAGCTCCGGGCACAGAAGACCTTTGTGAGCTTTGACGAGATGAACTCGCGCTGTTGGCCTGTGAACGATCCAAAGAACACGGAATAGCGGAGATGGCCGCGCGTTTGCCCGCCGCGCTTGAACGCCTCATGCCGCTCGCTGTACTGCTCCCCACGGAAGATGGCTGGGTGTGTGTTTATGTGTGTGTGTGTGTGTGTGTATGCGTGTGTTTATGTGTGTGTGTGTGTGTGTGTGTGTGTTTGTGTGTGTGTTTGTGTGTGTGTTTGTGTGTGTGTGTGTGGAGTGCGAGAGATGCGAGTAAGTATGTGGAATGCGCGCACAAACAAACACACACCAGAACACACGCACAACACACACACACACATACAACACGCACACGCACACACACACATACAACACGCACACGCACACAACACGCACGCACACGCACATGCGTGCACCTTTCATTGTTGGCATTGCGTCGTTGATGAGGCGCTTCAATTCTCGCTTCGTCAGCTGCAGATACGGGGGACGCACAACAGCACGGATGGTCGATCAGATGGAGGGAAGAGGAAACAAGGGGCGTAGGTGACAAGGCACCAATGGAACACCACACATACACACACACGCACACACACACACGCACACACACACATACACGCACACATGCACGCACACATGCACGCACACATACGCACATACACACACACATACACACACGCATACACACACACGCACATACGCGCGCATGCACATATGCGCGCACACAGTCTCACCTGTGCAATCTTGATGGCGTGTCGTGTTTCTGGCGAGAGCGGCGGTGACGCACTGCCATCATTCCTGTCACCTGCTGTTGTTGCGACCGGTGCTGTTGTGTCTGCTCCTGCGGAACGAGGGCCCTCACCCTGACCCCTCGCCGCTCCTGCGCCCGCATGTGATTGAGGCACTGAGGACAACGCTTGGTCCACAGCTTTGCCACTCTCCACCAACTTTGGTGCCTTTGCCGTCTGGTTGTCGGGATCAGCGTCGTCGTCACCGCCTGCTACCGCTGCTGCGTCATGTCGCGTACGAGCTGCCACGTGTCCGTTGAGCGTTTGCTGTCGGGACACGCGCGGCCGTTCAGGACTGCAGAACACCATGATGCGGTTGCGGAACAGCGTGAAGCATGGACGTGTCTTGCTGCTGCCTGAGATGGGCAATACAAACGGCTGCGCCATTGCAGACGCCAACCGACACTGCACCAAATAGCCAGGCACTGTATGTGTGTGTATGCATTTGTGTGTGTATGCATTTGTGTGTGTGTGTGTGTGTGTATATATATGCATTTGTGTGTGCATGGGTTAGGCGCGGTGTGATTCAAAGGAAGGGAGAGAGGACGTGTGGGTTTGCTTGGGCACAACAAAGCAAAACGACTTTGCTCACCGTCAAGGTTGAATATTCTGCGGAGTGGCGTACCAAACGTTCCATCCTGATTCATCACCGCCACACAGGCACGCAAACGTGAGCACAGCGTACACGCCGTGCGTGTTGAGAGCAGAACGCACTGGCTGTCCTCAGCCATGCAGTGATGGGGTATGTCATTCGTCGTGAACACCACCAAGCACACAGCACAGAGACCAAACCAACACTGCGCACACAAACAAACGCGCACAAACAAACACCCACAGACAAACGCGCATGAACAAAGCAAGCGCGCACAAGCCTCACCTCTGTTTGTTCCAATAGCGTGTCCTTGAGCGCGTTCAGCAGCTGCTCTTCCAACTCACGCGTCAGCTCCAGGGAGCGATGTGCAAGCAGCTCCACTTGAATTGTCTGGGATGACGAGACCTATCGAGCCAGCACAATCATGTTGTTCAGCACGGTGAGCGCGATTAACAAGGCAACGAATTCCACCACTACGACGCATCTGCGCGCCTTTGATGCCCTTGACCTTGAGCATGTGCATGTGTGTGTGTGTGTGTGTGTGTGTGTGTGTGTGTGTGTGTGTGTGTGTGTGTGTGTGTGTGTGTGTGTGTGTGTGTGTGTGTGTGTGTGTGTGTGTGTGTGTGTGTGTGTGTATGTACCTGGATGAACCGCACATCCTTCGACATTGGGTATCGCTCAATTATAATGTCCTCAGTGGGCAAAAAATGGGACACGAGAAAAAGCCATCACAGGGGTGTGTGGGGCTTCAGAGACGCCAAAACCCCAAAAAAAGAGCTCTTCGAGAGCTCTCCAATGAGCCAAAAATCACCTTCGTGCGATGTGTGTGTGGTGGTGGGTGACTGTTTTACTGAGCAGCAACACCTTCGCACAAAATCACCCCCACAAACAGGTATGA
>NW_004754925.1:1809869-1839869 GCF_000188695.1 Salpingoeca rosetta | reverse complement strand
ACTCAAGAGGAGAGCGTGTGTGTGTGTGTGTGTGTGTGTGTGTGTGTGTGTGTGTGAGAATATATGTGTGCACGTGTGCGTCTGTCTGTGTGTATATGTGTGTGTGCCTGTGTGTGAGTTGTGTGTGCCTGTGTATCTGTGTAAGAGACAGTGTGTGTGTATGTGTATGTGTGCTGGTGTGTGTACGTTGTACACGTGCTTATGTATTGGCAGTTGCCTGCTTCTCTCTCGTGTGTGTTTTGTTCGGAAGCTACACACGTGGGATTTTGTCACATGGCCTTTATGCTCACATGCCGCTCGTGTAACCGTGTGATCGCTGGCAGAAAAAGGTGTATCCAGATGACATGCCAACACAGGTACCTTCACACGTCTTTGTATGTTTGCCTGTATGGCAGCGTCACTTATGGTGTCGACTTGTGCCCCCCCCCCTCTCTCTCTCTTTCTCTCTTGGTGCTGCTCACTCTCCACTCTACTCAGACGTTTGCACTGTTCTTGAGGACTCACGTTGCTCTGGCCTCCTGCTTCTCCCCTCCTCCGTTCTCCTTGCTCGGCAACTGCGCAGAGTGTGCCCACAACCCCTGAGGGCAACAAGGAGCTACTGGACCAATTAATAGCTGCGCGGCGTAAGCGTCAGGCCGAGGCACAGAACCAACAGCAGCAGCAGCAGGAGTAGGGACTGGGTGCATGTGACTGTAAATGTGGGTTCGTGGGTGTAAATGTAAATGTGGGTTTGTTGGTGAGTGTGGGTGTGTTAATGTTGGCGTTGGTATGGGGATGACGCCAAAGTATGTGTGTGTGTGTGTATTTGTGTTGGCTTAAGAACAGGGCGTGCGCTGCTGTTCCCTTTTCAGCTGTCGTCATGCTGGTGTCTTTATGTTCATCGTGTGTTGTACTCGCGCTGATTTCAAAACAACTCCAACTGAGACCGCAACAGCTGCTGTGGCGTGCCTCACATAAACAGCTGCATATCCAACGCTTCTAGCCAGCACAGCAAGAGTTCCGTGGCCGTTGACATTCGCGATGCAAACACATAAACACATAAACACACACACACATAAACACACACGTACACACACATACACACACACAAATGACACCCACACATAAACACACACGTACACACACATACACACACACACAAATGACACACACACACACATAGACGTACACCAGGGCAGTGCGCGTGCGCTAGGGTCAGAGCCCAATGAAGGATGAGCGGCCGGCAAGGTTGTGGATCTCCGTCGTCGTCGGCGACAGCACAGCCCACTCGTACCACACCTGCACCAGCACACGCACGCAACATATATCTAACCGTTAGCATGTGGTTAGCTTCGAATCTGAATCCATGCACACGTACAGACACGCATACACGCACGTACACACAAGTACAGACACATACACACATCACACATCACAGATGCACACGTGAGAGCCCCCGTGCACTGCCTGCGAGACATGTGTGCAGCCGACCTTGGTTGCCGACACCTTGCGCCAGAAGGCCGCCTTGATGGTCTCGCCCTTGCGCACATACACGGGAGTCTGCAGCGGGATGTACATCGGGAACCAGCTGAACATGTCCGGCGTGTGCGTCTCAGGATGGATGCCTGGCAGGGACGTACACACACACACACACACACACACACACACACACACACACACACACACACACACACACACACACATAAACACACACGCGCACACACACATAAACACACACGCGCACACACACACACGTAGACATAGACATGTTGTGAGCAGGCATGCTGACCAATGGCGAACACGTGTGCCCGCGACGCCCTCATCATCACGTCCTGGTCACGTCTCAGCCATAATCTCCGCTTCTTATATGTGTGTGCGTGCTTGTGTGCGTACTGATCATGACGTCGGCGTAGAGGTCGCTGTCAAAGTACCCGGCAAACCCATGCACCAGCCCGTCTTGTGTGGCCGTGCACTCCACAATCCTAAAACAGACAGCAGTCGAGACCGCACAAGCGCGCAACATGAGATGGGAATGACCAAGGGAAAGAAAGACGGCAGTCAAGTGCGTTTGCTTCACTACACGGCGCCAATTGTAAGTACCTCAAACTGTCCACCGGCACGACACTACTGCAATCCATCCGTCCACCTCCTCCTGCAATTCTCTGCTCATTCCCCCCATCACTTCTCTCCATCAATTCTCTTCATGAATACCACCAACACTACCATCAACACCACCATCACAGCCCTGCTTCCGAGCAACCAACTTGAAGCGGGTGTTGTCTGGAGTGTACGGCTGCTGGGCACCGGGCGGTCCAAAGTTTGGGTGCGTAAACTCAAACAGCTCCTTGATGTCACCGAGCAGCGTGTGGTTCGACAGCAGCACCACATACTGCACAAAAACAACAGCAGAGGAAGTACACAAACAAGCCTGTGAGTGAGGTGGTTACGATGGTGGCCATGTGCACACACGCGCGCACACGCGCACACGCACACACACACACACACACACACACAACACACACACACACACACACACACACACACAAGCACGCACGCACACACACACACACACACCGGTGTCTCGACGTGCTTCCTGTCCTTGTGTGTGCGCAGCTCCGTGTAGTTCTTGTGGGTGCTGACGGGCGCAACAAACGAACGGTAGCGGTTGGGGATGCTCACGCCGCCCTCCGCAATGAACCGCTGTGCACCATCAAGACACTCGGGCGAAAGCTCGTTGTCGCCCCATGAGCCCAGCAGCTCCGACACCAGCACATCCGCCTGCAACAGCAAACAGCACAAAAAGTGAGGACGTGTAGGTGTGAGCCGGGGGAAAATAGAGGCAGAGAGAGACACGCACACAGGGAGAGGGGAAGGACAGGGAGACATACACACACCATGTGCCAGCATGGCGGTGGTACCAACCTTTGCGACGGGTTGCCATGTGCGCATGTCGCCGGCAAACACCTGCACGCGATTGCCCCACTCCGTCCGCTGGTAGTGCTGCAGACTGAACACACACACACACACACACACACACACACACACACACACACACACATACACAGCAGCAGCAGCAGCAGCAGCAACGCAACCACCACGCACTCGCCGTGAATACGCTGTACGCTGCGTGTGCATGTGTGTGTGTGTGCATGTGTATATATGTGTGTGCATGTGCGTGCATGTACGTGTACATGTGTGTGTGCATGTGCGTGCAAGTACGTGTACATGTGTGTGCTCACATCCTGACTGCGCCTGGGTTCTTCTCGAGGGCGATGAGCGTCAACTTGTCCGCAACACCGACGGCCTCCGCCGCCCGCAGCGCCCGCCGCACAATCGGACCACGACCCGCGCCAACCACCATCGCAACAACTGCAGTGCACATACACATACACATGCACATACACAATATACACACACAGATATACACATGCACATACACATGCACATACACGCAGAGATACGTGAGACACAGACTTGGAGCAGCAGGGTGTGTGTGTGTGTGTGTGAGTATGTCAACATGCAAGTTCGCAACAGCAAAGTGCGGTGAAAGAGTATGCACCCGAACACGTACTCTTGTCCTTGTCCTTGCGGTCTTCAAACGCCTTCTCCATCGCCTGAACCACAACAACAACAGTGCTGGCATGTGAACATGATGCATGGTGGAATTGTTCACGCATTGCGCACACGGTGATGGTGGCTGTGGGCGCGAGTGCACATGTTGACGTGTGCATATGTGTTGGCGTGTGCACGTGTAATCGTGCAGCTGCTGAGACATGTACGTGCAGCTTTGGACGCGAGTGAATAGGTGTGCACGTGTACTTGGGCAGCTTTGGAAGCACGTGCAGGTATGTGCTGACCTTCTGATACATATCGTACTTGACCGGGTCCTTCTCAAACACCTCGTACGTCTGCGATTCAAGATGGTCCATCAGCGGCTGGCATTAACAAAGGGAGGCAGCGTTAGTTGGTGTGCAGGTTCAGAGGCGAACTTCGAGATTGCTGATGTGTCCGAGAGCACACATACACACACACACCAACACACACCAACACACACCAACACACACCAACACATACACCAACACATACACCAACACACACCAACAGGTTAGCGTGCAGTTGCGGGAGCAGAACGGACCTGGAGCGGAATCTCAATGTAGTCATCGTAACCCTCCGTCGACGCCTCGTACACCGACCGCTGGGCAGCCATCACAGCCAGGTGGTTCAGGTACCTGATCCAGCAGCCATGGCACAACCATCAACACAAGACACACGCACACACATACACACACATACACACACACACACATGAGCACATGAGGTGCTGACTCGCATATGCAGCAAGTGGCAGCATGCATGTTGCACAACAAGCCATCGCACATCAGCAACCACACATGCACCAGCGCGCTGTTGTCTCACATACATGAGGTGCTGGCGGCGGTCTGGGTACGGGCCCTCATCGTCGCTGCCCGGTCCCGACAGCATAAACTGCGGACGCAGCTGTTAATCACACACACACACACACACACACACACACACACACACACACACACACACACACACACACACACACACACACACACACACACACACACACACACACACACACACACACACATACACACACACACATATATGTATTGGCCGGGGGCATAACGAAGGAATATACGCAACGTACAGACGTGTGTGAAATCTTTGCGGCTCAACACGGATGTGCATGTTCATTGACGTGACCGTCGACATCGCATTTCCCATCCATCCCCCACTGCCTCTCCCCCTCGCTGGCACGGACCTTGAGGAGGCGGCGCACGAACCGCTGGTGGGCGCGGGAGAGGACCGGGTAGCCCTTGGCGTTGGTCAGGAAGATGCCCGTGGGAATCACAACGCATTTCACAGGCTCTCCTGTCGCCGCCGCGGTAGACACCATAAACAAGCGCACATACGCGCGCGCGCACACGCACAAGGGATAGTGGTGGCGCACGCGTTGGTACAGAGCAGGAAGTGGTGTGAGTGTTCCCGCTCTGGACAATGTGCACACACCAAGGCACTGCGTCAGCACTTTCAAGGGACTGCAGCGGTATGCAGGCGAGTGAGGTCGCAACTCACCGAGCCATCGCTCCTGCTCCTCCTCGTCACAGATGTTGGCAGAGAGTTCCAGCGCTAAGCAAGAAGAGAAGAGAAGGGCGGCAACGGCGAGGCACAACCGTGAGCAAGGATAGTCACACCTCACAACAGGTGCTTCCAGTGTGGGTGTGTGCATGTGCGTGCATGTGTGTGCATGTGCGTGCATGTGTGTGCATGTATGTGCATGTGTGTGCACATACCAAGGCCCATGCGCGTGCAGGGTGTGCAGAGAGAGCGAAATTGGTTCCACCAGTGCCAGGTTGACTGCAGGCAAGTGCATGCGCCGACACGACAAACAACACTGACAACATCAGTGAAGAACATGCTTTTCGGGGAGACAGGGCGTGCGCCAGTTTCCCGCGCGAGTTTGAGTTCATCAGAAGCACGTGATAATGTCGCACCCGTGCTGGTTCCGCTTCTTGCTGTTCGTCTGTATCACTTGGAGGCTGTGGTGCCCTTGTTTTGACGTGGATCCAAGTCTATATATAAACAATTAGGAATTGCCCAATGAGTGTGCCAAAGTGCGGAGAGTTAACCCTTCATACCACACACACACACACACACTCACTCACACGCTCACACGCTCACTGACTCACTCACTCACTCACTCACTCATACGCACACGCACACACACACGCGCGCGTGCGCGCAGTACCGCAATCTGTTCGGCAGAGTGAACAAAAGGGTTGGTGATGCTGGCCAGGTTGCAGCAGTCTGGGCCTTGCAAGGGCAGCATGATGGCAGCAACACCCAAGTGCGTTGCCCACTGCAGCTCTGTCACCAAGGCCTGGTGGAAGAGTACATATGTAAGCAACAGCGCCGCCGCATGTCGATGACGAACAGCCAAAAGTGTCGCCCCGCGTCGACACGTGCACGTACTGCGATAGCAGGGTGGGAACAAGGCTGACATTCAACGCACCTTTTCATGCTCGGGGTGGTTGTCAACGTCATGCTCCGACACCACAGCCACAACACGTTGAGACCAGTCTAGCAACGAGTCGGCACGGTATCGTTTGGAGTGTGGTGAGAGAAAACACACAACAGGTGCAGATGAATTGGCGACGACACGTGTGTGTGTGTGTGTGTGTGTGTGTGTGTGTGTGTGTGTGTGTGTGTGTGTGTGTGTGTGTGTGTGTGTCCATGCGTTTTCACATCACGCACTCACATGTATTCACGCTCACTGACTCGCTCACACTCACTTACACACACGCGCGCGCACACACTCTCTCTCACTCACTCGCCCCAACTCGCTCACACTCACTCACACACGCTTACACACACGCTTACACACACGCACACACACACACTCTCTCTCTGATTGAACCTAGCCATACCAGCGCTTTCCACCGTCGTGTCGAGCAATGGGGTTCCCTCGTGCTCCAGTGGAAGGACGACAAAGTCATACCTGGCCACATCATGAGCACAGGTCGCACAGTTTTGGTGAGCCACAAGTTCCAATGTGCAGCAGCATACGTATGTGCACTCATGTGATGCCATCAGCAAGCAGGCAAAGTGCTTGTGTGATCTCGCACGCCAGTTGCCGTTGTATACATGCGCACCCTTGCTCCTTGTGCTGTGTCCATGCCGCCTGCACGCCGCTCACGACGTCCAGTCGCGCGCCAGCCGACACTGCCCGCCTTGCCATCCTGTGCTGTGTTGTTGTTGCTCTTCTTGGCTCAACGTGGCTTCAAGTAAAAGTGCATCGAATCTCGGGGATGCTTCTTCCACGTGTTTTGTGCCTTTTTGTCGTGTGTGTGTGTGTGTGTGTGTGTGTGTGTGTGTGTGTGTGTGTGTGTGTGTGTGTGTGTGTGTGTGTGTGTGTGTGTGTGTGTGTGTGTGTGCGTGCGTGTGTGTGTGCACTCGCTCGTTCAACCAGTACATCCCCCGCCCCCTTCCGTCTCCTCCAGGTCTTACAACAAACAGCATACACCGTTTCTTCAGCTTTCATTTCACTGCAAAGGATTCACTCAAGCACAAGGCTGAAAAGGAAAAGGACATCGTGTCACGAAACGAAAGAACAGATGAATGGCAATGAACGATGGACCAGTAACCGCTGAGTAGGCATGAAGGCAGAGACAAAAGGCGAACTGCTGATGGATGGGAAGGATTTGCGTGTGATGAACATGATGATGGGATGACGAAAGGATGCTAATGAATGAATGAATGAATGAATGAACGCAAGCACGAGCGCGATCCAAGGATAACAAAAAGAGAGAGAGAGAGAGAGAGACAGAGGGAGAGACGGAGAGAAAGTGCAACAGAATACGCACTCCACTTGATACGCAATACAGATACACACACACACACACAAAAGCAAGGTCATGGTGTTGTTACATGCAATATGGGAGATTTGAGAGGAATGCGAGAGACTGACGCGGGGCCGATCACGACGACGAAGCAGCTGCATCCTTTTCGTTGGCCGCTGCCACGGTCTCAGGCATGGCTGTGCCATCCGCGGCCTTGGTTGTGGTGCTTGTGTCGTCGCTGCTCAGGTTTGCGCGCTTCGCTGGCTGTTCGCCCGTATCTGCCGCTGCATCGCTGTTGCCCTGCGCCGGAGCGGGCTGGGCACTCTCCTCCTCGCTGCTCGAGTGCGCCCGCTTCCCAGCAGCAGCCGTCGCCGTGGTAGTGGTGGTGGGGGTGGTGGGCACGACGGCTTCGCCCGAGGCTGAGGCAAGGATGCCAACAACGGAGGTGGTGGCGGGCACGGTGTTGAGGAAAGGCAGTGCCGCCGCCGCCTGCTCACCGTCACCTGCCGTGGCATCTGGTGCTGTGGGAGGTTCGGGTGTGCCCATCGCCGCTGTCGTGGTTGCTGTTACAGCCGTGGCGGTTGTCGTTGGTGGCGCAGGTGTTGTCACTTCGGCTGATGGTGTGGTCGACACGGCCGTGTCCACGGGTGGCTGCGTCGCCTGCGTGGTGGCAGCAGCCTCAGCAACAGCTGCTGGCGGTGGCGCAGTCTCTGTGGCTGCCGGCTTTGCTGCTGTCGACACAGGAACGGGCACAGCCACCTGTGTGGTGGTGCTGACTGCATCGCCCGCTGTCCCATTCGAGCCTGCCTTCGTGGTGCCGGCAAGGGCGGTCGGCACAGGCAGCTGCAGCTCCGTTGACGTGGTAGGCGACACGGCAGACACCGTGCCGCTGAGTGGCAGTGGCGGCACGGAGCCGCTTGTGGCTGCAGGCTGGGCGGTCTCCGTCACAGCAGCCGCGGCTGGTGCAGTCGTCGTCTCCGCGACCGGTGCAGCCGAAGCGACAGCGCTGTCGAGGGCGCTGGCTGTTGCCACTGTCGCCGCTGTCGCCGCTGGTGTGGACGTGGAAGCAGGCAGCGTTGATGGCGGCAGCAGATCAGCGAGGTTCGGTGCAGAGACCAGGGCAGCAGAGGAGACGGGGGCTGGCGCTGGCACTGGCGCCGCTGCCGGCTTGGCAATGGCGTTGAGCGTCTGCTCGGCGGAGTCGAAGTCGCGGGCAGCGCGCTCGAGGCGGGCAAGCAGGTCCGCCCACGCTGCAGTGCACACGGATGGGGAGGGGAGGGAAATGATGGTGAGCGCGTTGCATGCGTGCTTGGGGAAATGAGGTGTTGGGGGAGGGGGAGGGTGTGGAAGGAAGTGTTCGCACACGGTGGGAAGCGAGAGGACACAAGTCATGCCATCAACAATGATGCGATATCAGTCAACACAAACAAGCACACACACACACACACACACACACACAAGCACACACAAGCACACACACACACACACACACACACACACAAGCACACACACACACCTGTGTGCTCCTGCTTGTGTTCTTCGCGATGGAACTTTGAGCTGAGACGGTTTCGCTCCTTGGCAATGTCGTTGTCGGTCACCTCCTGCTTGCGCTTGCGCAGTGACTCCTGGGAGTTTTGAGAGAGATTGCGCGAGACGGGCACATGGTGGTGTACGGTGGGATGAGCAGGCGAGTGGCACAGCACAATGGCAACACGTATGGGCGTTGTTGAAGTGATGACATCCAACAAGCGTGCAAGAGGAGGAAGGAGAGGCAATGTGGAGGAGGTGGAGGAAAGCGAACAATGCAAACTTGTTACATATTGTTATTGCATCCCTCCAACGATTCGCCACAAACAAAAAAAACAAAAAAAAGGCAAAAGGAAGAAAAGCACGGTGATGTGCTGTGTTGTGACCACCAGAAATTTGTCGTACGAGGCGAACCAAGTCAATCGTTACAGAAGAAGGAATGATGTGACATCACATCACGGCCACGTGGCAGAGAATTCGACACGTCATTCGTGAATGATAGTAAAGCAGAGCTTTCACGACACCGATCGATGCAATTATTAACACAGCAATTTTTTCGCACCTTGACATCTTCGTTGCTGATGTGGAAGGACCTGCGGGTGTAGGGCACCTGGAATTCTCCAGACAGCAGGGTTTGGTACTCCTGTCGGCATTGTTGGTTTGATAGACGCACAATTAGTTAGTGTGTGTGTGTGTGTGTCAGTGTGAGTGAATGAGTGAGTGTGTGTCAGTGTGTGTGTGTGTCAGTGTGTGTGTGTGTGTGGTGAAATTACATATCAGAGACGTGTCAGACATGATCGCATTCTGTCTGACATACACGCACGGCCACTTACTGTTGCAACTGAACAACTGAGCACCATAACAATGAACCAGGTACGACAACAACAGCAAAAATGCGATTGAAAGCGAAAACACATACGTTGATGAGCGGTGCAACCACGGTGTTTGCCTTGGCGCCGAGACCAGCAGCTTCAAGCTGTGCACACTGACCCTGTATGTGTGTTTGCAGATGCGTGAGCAGGTATGCGAGACGAAACCACCCAACCACCAGTAATGAGCATGTGTCACCCGGATGACGTAACGATGCAAGGCTGTACGCCTTTGATTCACACAAGGCACATGTACAACACACCAACAAACACACACACACACATACAAACACACACACACACACATACATACGCCTACAAATGCGCACACATTCACACATTCAGACACAAACACACACGCACTCCCCCCCCCAAAAAAAAAGGCCCAATGCACGCGTATGTACCTGCAGGAGGGCGAATCTGGTCTTGAGGTCTGTGAAGAGGCGGCGGGAGCGCTGCTGTCGCTCAACAAATTGCAGCTTCTTCTTCTGGCGGTACGTCCTGCTCTTCTCCTTGATGGTCTTTGGCTGTCGGCCCGTGCCTGTCGACTGCCCGGCAAGCGGGGATGGCATGTCCTGGCCAGAGCCCATGCCCAGCAGCACCTGTGACATGCCGCTTACAGGCAGGAACGGCAGCCCATATGGGGAGAAGGACAGCGGCGACTGGGTGGTGCCCTGCGCTTGCTGCTTCTGCTGCTTCTGCTGCTGTTGCGACTGCTGGGCCGCCTGCAACAGCGCTGTTGCAGCTTGCTCTTCCGCCTGGCCCGGCTGTGGCTGCTGTTGCTGTTGCTGTTGCAGCTGGAGCTGTTGTTGCAGCCACGTTGCTGCGACATAGGGCGGCAGCATGGCCAGCATCTGCGGGCTCACCCCGACTGCCGCTGCTGCTTGCATGAGATTCACCAGCGCCGCGTCCGTGGTGTTGCCCCCCGCGTCCTGCTGCTGCTGCGACTCTGAGGACTGGGAGGGTTGCTGGAGCGGTTGTGCTGATGTTGGCTGCAGTGCAGACGAGACGCCAGAGGATGCCGGGGTGGTGGCGTTATCTGCCTTCTTGCTGCTGTTCTTGTCTCTTGCCGCCAACTGCGCGAGCGGAGACACGTCGGCCTCAGACACGCCTGCGCGGGCGTTTGCTGCCGCCAGCGCCAGCTGCTGCAGCTGCTGCATCTGCTGGATGCGCTGCATGGCGGCGAGGTGCTGCGGTGGCCCGGCCTGGGCGGCAGACGCGGCCGGGGTGGACGACGCTGGCGTGGCAGATGACGAGGCTGTCGAGGTGTAACCGCCAGCACCAACAAGCGGGCTTGCCAGGGCCATGCTCCGGCCGGTGCCGCGCTGTTGCTGCTGCTGGTGTTGTTGTAGCTGCAGCTGCTGCTGTTCTGCGTGCTTGCGGGCAAGGTCTTGGGTGTCCTGCTGATGTTGTTGGAGCTGTTGCTGCAGCTGCTGCAGCTGTTGTTGCAGAGGGTCTGGGGCGTTGCGCTGCTGGGCGTTCACGGCGATGGCTGCGGCAGCCAGCTGGGACAAGGATGTCGCTGTGGACGGGGATGGCAAGGCGTGCTGCCCGTCAGCCCTGTCGCCCTCCTCCTGCTGCTGTTGCTGTTGCTGCTGCTGCTGTTGCTGTCGTTGCTGCGCCTCTGTGGCCAGCTTCAAGAGCTCAGACATGTCTGGCTGTTGATGCTGCTGCTGTGGCGACTGTGGCTCAAAGTGCTGGTAGTCCTGAGGCTGTTGCTGGTGGTGGTGCTGGGCGGCGTAAGATGTGGAGGGGGTGTCTAGCGACGGCAGCTTGTCCCGCCAGGGCGTGGTGGCCGCAGACGAGCGAGGCGCTTGCTGGGATGGATCCATCGTGGTTGAGGTGGTGGGGGGGGGTTGGACGTTGTTGTTGTTGTTGTCTGTGGAGTGTGGAATGGAATGGACATGGCACAGAGAGGAACACGAGAGAGAAACGGGGAAAGGAAGGGAGATGTGAGATACAAGCAGCGAGTGTGTGTGTGGATGGATGGGAAAACAGAGGCGAAGAAGAGGATGGCGCAAGGATGGATGGATGCAAGCAAGCAAGCAAGCAAGAAAGGGGGAAGGAAGGAAGGAAGGAAGCAAGCAAGCAAGCAAGCAAGCAAGGAAAGAGCAAGCCCCTTCCCCTGTCCACACATATTGCACACATATGTACACACACGCGCACACATATGCACATGCGTGTACACTCACACCACCACCACCACCAGCGCCACCACCACCACCAGCGCCATCCACTGTTGTGCATCCTCCTCCTCCTCCTCCTCACTTACCACCTCAAAAGAGTTTGCCTGGTTGGCGGTGCGGCGGAGAAGCGAAGTGGGGGCGTTCGGTGCAGCGGCGGAAGCGATTTGGCTGCGAGAGAATGGCACGAAACGAAGCGAACGCTTACACACCCACAAAGCCAAGCAGAAGCCACACGAAGCCACACGCACACGCAAGCACACACACGCTCGGATCAACAACGCAGCAGCGAAAGAAGCAAACCAACCCGAAGCACAAGAGCGAAAGACAGCGAACGTGCACGCAAAGGCGTGGCGCAGGTGCAGCAGCACTTGCTTGCGTGGAAAACGGTCGGGTGCGTTGGAGGGGGGGGGGGCCACGAAGTAACATGGGAAATAAACGGTGGGTACGCTGCGCTACCTAAGCACAACGCCACCCGCGCCGGCCACTGGGTGCATGCATGCATCATCCATGTCGTCTGCTCTGTGTGTGTGTGTGTTCGTTGTGTCCCAACCACCATCAATCAGTTGACTGAATTTGATAAATTGACATCGAATCATAATGGAAGGAAAAAAGAGAGAGAATTGTGGTCGAAAGAACCGATACACCCCGCAGTCTCACCGCATGCTCACGGCCTCACCACCTCACGCAGTGAGACGCGTGGTGTGGTGTGTCTCGCATGGCATGTCAACGTGTTCTTTACGTGTGCCCCCTTGAATGTGCTGAATGTGTTCACTTAGATGATAAGCCAGAATGCATGCATGCGTGCAGCAAGTACACGCACGCACACACACATTTGCTACACGCACACACGCATGCACACATGCATGCACAGATGCATGCACACACGTATACACGCGCGCATACACGCATGCACACACACAAAACAAACATACACATACATACACACAAACACAAAAACACACACACACACGAACACATTCACACACTCTCTCTCACACACGAACACATACATACTCACACACACACACACACACGAACACACAAACACACATGTCAAGAAGAGGCATGTGCGGTGGTCATCTCTGCTTGGCAGACGGGGCACTTGATGCTCGTGTCAAAGTGATGATCAACACACGCCGTGTGAAACCGACACAAGCATGGCAACACGCGCACACTTTCACCTTCCTCATAATCCCCCAAACAAATGGCACACCTGTCCCCTCGCTGTGCATGCCACTTCGCATCCTCGGGGCCAAGCGTCTGCGTCAGCGTCAATTCCTCCCGCTGCCGAGCAGAGAGGCCTTTCTTCTCAATGCGGTCGTCCAGCGCAAGCAGTCGCTCATAGTCAGACCCATCGGACCGCAGGTTGTCAAAGTCAATCCCCAACGAGGCCTGCGCCTGCGCCAGCGCCTGTGCCTGGTTCGTCATCCACGGCGCCATCGGTGACATAAACCCATGATGATGCATCGCTCCTCCGTGGCCGCTGATGCCGCCACGGCGAACCCTCGCTCGACCATCACCACCACTCCGCCTTGTTCCTCGACCACCTCTACTTCTGCTGCTGCTGCTGCTGCTGCCGCCGCCGCCTGATGTTCCGCGGAGATGGTAGTGGGATGCTGATGATGAGGATGATGGCATGATGCCCACCATGGAAGAGAAGGGCGGCAGCCCAGCGCCGGGCGCAAACGCGGGCGACGACGATGACGAGTAGCGTGTGGATGGCACCGACCCCAAATGTCGCCGCGCAACTGATGATGAGGATGAAGGGGCAGCAAACCGCGCCTGCATGTCGTGCATGAGCTGTGCCGTCTGTGGATCGGGTCCACCCATCCCTGTTGGGCCCTGGTACCCGGGCCACGCACGCATGGCCTCGTTGCCGTCCAACAGCTCCACAGGCCCGCCGTGCAGCCCGCCACCACCACTCCACGCGTCCATCCAGCCCCCGGGGAATGCCAGCAGCTTCTCCTGCTCCTCCCGCTGTAGTTGTTCGGCAAGCTCACGGTCGCGCTGCTCATCCTGTTGCAGCTGCTCGGCAAACGCCCGATCGCTTCGCTCTTGCTCTTCACGAGTCACGGCGCTGCTGGTCGCGCTGCTGCTGTTGCTGTTGCTGCTGCTGTTGTTGCTGATGCCACGCATGGTTGTTGGTTTTCGTGATGTGCTCTTCCTGCTTGCCCTGACGTGCCGTTCTCGCTTTGGACTGCTGCTTACCGTGTCCAACACGACAACGTCATCGTCATCATCGTCGTCATCAGCGACAGCAACATCAGCCGCGACGCTGTTGGCGGTCGATCGCTGTCCACGCACATGCATCCTGCCATCAAAAGCAGCACCCCTCACACCGCTCACACCGCCATCGCCACCACTATGATCATCACAAAAGTCGTCGAGAACCACGGGCGCTGTGTCGGCGACGGAGGGTCTGCAGGCCTGCGCCGAACGAACACGCCGCGGGGTGCGCGGACTTGCGGCCAAGTCACCACCACTGCCGCCACCACCCTTTCTTCGTCGCCCGCTCTGTGGCGCATGCGACCTCATCCTTATCCTCTTGGTGTCGGAGGAAACCGGCCTCCAGCGGCCACCAGCAACGCCGACGCTGCTACGGCTGTTGTCGGTGCTGCCCATGTAGCAGACATCGTCTTCATCCTCTTGACTGCAAATGTCCATGACCGCAGAGCCTGCGCTGTCGCTGAGCTCCGATGCTGGCCGTGCGCGGCGTTTTGGTGGGAGTTCCTGCGAGGAGACCAAACAGCACTCTTCCTCTTGCTCTTCCTCCTCATCTGCATCAAGCACAATCGGGTCTGTGCTGGCCATCGCTCTTGTTGACAGGACACGCGTCGTCGTGTCGTTGGTGGTGTTGGGTTGTTGTCTGGATTTGGTCTGGTGTGTCCGACTGTGTGTCGTTGTTCGCCGATTATTTATGGAAATGTTAAACAATTATCGTGGAGAGCAGCGAAGATGGGTGGGAAGACGACGGATGCAACAGTGGTAGAGCTGGATGGCTCTCTTTTTGTTGCTCGCTTGCTTGCTTGATCGTGAGCGCCGCATGCATGACAACTGCAAAAGCTGCTCCTCCTCTCAACTCAGAACAAGGCATCGCATATCTTCCTCCTCCGTCTGGCCTTCAACCTCCCCAGCTAGCAGGCGTGTAGGATAAACAGGTGGACGGTGCTGGCCGGGGAGGTGAGGTAGCGTGCAACCTGTCGCCACACAACGGGGCGCAGCTTTCGGTCCATGCGTCGCCAAACACGCCCATGCTGCAGCACCAGCGAGTGGCGGTCTGCTCGCGTCCGCACCGCACCGCCCAGCTGATATCGTCTGATGGCACAAACATCAGGGTGATGTGGGCAAACACGAGAGAGACGGGGCGTGAGTAACACCAACAACAACAGATTGCAACAGCAACAACAACAACAACAACAACAACAACAATGTAAACAACAACAACAGCAGCAGCAGCAGCAGCACAGCTATTGTACCATTACCTGCCATGCAGGACGAGGTCTGGCACGGCGCTTTGGGTTGGCTGGTTGCAAAACACAAAGAGCACAGGTGACAGGCGCGCAACATCGTCCAGCGCTGGCTCAAGCGTGCGCGAACACATGCGCACGCCGTAGTCGTCCGACGAGGCGTGTATTGCATGCTACATCATCCAATCATGCACAACAGACAAGAACGCACACACACTCGTCAGTAAAAGCACTCGCAATACACACCACATCACACACATTTACACGTCGCAATAACAAACAATGGCATCAACAACGCACGCAGCTTTCGCAAAGCACGCCAGGACACGAGCAAGCACGGGCACGCACAGAGAGAAGGCAAACATAGACACAAGCACAAACGCACAGAACACACACACACACAGACACAAGTACACACTGTGTGAACCCCCTCGAAGCGGGATACACAACACAATGCAACATGCTCACCAAGCGGTCTCCGTTGTGTTGGCGGGAGCACATGAGCGGCATGAAGAAGGTGTCCCCCTCTTGCTCCAGCAGCGACAGCGCAACAACTACTTGCGCCTGGACATGTGTGCGTGTGTGTGTGTGTGTGTGTCAGTGAATGTGGGAATGTGGGAATGTGTGAGAGAGAATGTGTGGTGGAACCTTGGAACTACTCCACGTTTGGTTTGTCAGTGAAGACCACCACCACCACCACAACAACAACAACAACAACAACAACAACAACAACAATAACAACAACTCAAACAACAACTCAAACAACAACTTAAACAACCTAAACGACGACAACAACAACAACAACGACGACGACGACGACGACATCAGCGCGAGCAAACTTACCACGCCAGCGTCCTTTGGGATGGATGGGTCATCCATGTTTGCGAGCAGCACGTGGTTCAGCAGCGTCAGGACCTCGTCAGTTTCCTCCTGACGCGCGCCAACCGTTGCGCGGTGGATGGCCGTGTACAGCCCCGCAGCAAACGGCGTGCTCGGCAGTCGCGCTCCCCCGTCCACACACGCGCCAGCATGCTGCAGGCACGCGTGGAAAATGTGCACCAGCAGGCTTGCATCGGCAGGCACATCTGCACGCATCGTCCACACAACAAAACAAATGACAGGTGAAAGGCGCACAGCATTGAGGCGCGAGCATGATTCGTCAACGAAGTGACAACATAGGCGCAATCCATGTACATGCAGAACGCGGGTCAAGTGCCTCACTATGTGTGACCACATCATGCCATCCACAGAAGGAGCAGCAGCACACGATCATCCTCCCACCAGAAGCAGAGCAGCAATCCCACCACCCAGACAACGCCCATTATGCATGTCTGCGTGTGTGTGTCCTTGTGTCTGCATGCGTCTGTGGTGGGTATGTATGTGTGTGTTTGTACCTTCGTAGAAGATGGTCTGCAATGGAGCCAGGCGGTACCATCGACTCAGCGGTGTGACGACGCCGTGGGGCCCAAACGACAGGTCAGCAAACGCGCCCATGACACCCTCAACCGCGTCGCCAGCGCCGTTGCACCCAGCAATCTCTTCTTCCCCACCATCACAGCCACCATCACGCCAGCCGCCCATTGCAGTGACAGTTCTGTCCGCCTGCTGTCTTGCACGTGCATCACCGCCGCCCACTGCAATAATGCCACCGCCATCAACGTCGCAGTCATGGTTGCGCTGCCCCTGCTGCGCCAGGGCATTGTCGCTGCAGTCGATAAACACGGCAACGTACTCGGCTGCAGATGGCGGCGAGGCTACAGCCACTTCCCCACGCTCGCGCCACCACGTGTAGTCGACCCACCTGGTGTCCAACGCGGCAACATCCGCCTCCCCGCGAGCACGTGCTTGTGCATCGCTGTACAGGAGGCCTTTAAGGGCGTACGCGCGGCTCTCGTACACGTCTGGGTCTGACGGGTGCGAGAAGCTGTAAGGCGTAAAGCACCGCACACGACATGTGTGTGTGAGAGAGAGAGTGTGTGTGTGTGTGTGTGTGTGTGTGTGCGTGCGTGTGCGTATGTGGATGTTGGTGTGTAGACAAGTGCGAGCAAGATGTGCAAGTGGTGCAACAAGTACACAGAGAACCCGTAAAGCACAGCAGGCCAATCACATCAAGCGGCCATGCACACACCTGCAAATGTGGAGCTGGGTGGTGACGTTGGGTGCATTCGCACGAATGCACAACACGCGTGGCCAGTGCCGGAAACCAAGGCGACGCTGCGGGCTCGCCAGGTGGGCGGTCACAAGCTCTTGTACCGTGTCGGCACCTGTCCTTGTCTCAACCACGTCCAACACAGCTTCACGGCACGTATACGACACATGACCCTGATCCACATATGTATGCGTGTGTGAGGTGTGTGAGTGTGAGTGTGAGTGTGTGTGTGTACATGCGTGTGTACATGCGTGTGTACATGCGTCAGGGTGCGCGTTACGTTGACTGTCATGGCAACTACACTGCGTCGCATGGAACACGTCATTCGAAGACAACAGCGTGTGGAGCAGCAGTGTGGGATGACAATGCACCCCTTGCGCCAATGTTCTGCCCACAAGGCAAATCCAGAAGCGCACCTGCTTATGGCCGGAGAGACGCCACACAGTCCGGTCGAGGAGCGCAAAGTCGTCGTCGTCCCGCAGCACAGAGAACACCTCCTGCCACACAAGATCAAACACAGAGAGAGACATAAAAGGAGAGAGAGAGAGCAAGGAGAGAGAGGGGGGTCACACGGCACAAACACAGACAGAAACACAGTCGTCGCACAAGTGGCACATGACATGTCAACCAATGTTCTGCCAGCCTCCTCTCCCAGCAGAAGTAGAGAAGTGTGCTCATGTCACCAAACTGTGTCCACCCTGTTCTCCAACAGCAACATCAATCTACCACCCACCTCTCTCTCTCTCGCACACAAACACACAAACACACACGCACGCACGCACGCACGCACACACACACACACACACGTACCCACATGCACGCACACGCGCGCACAGACAAACACACACACGCACCCATGCACGCGCACGCAATTAAGCAAACGCTCCCTCCAACCACTCAGCAAGCAACAACAGAGTGCAATGACAGTCCCACTCAAGCATTCAAGTGCGCACCGTGAGGGTGAGGGTGTGAAGGTCGTGATGGGAGAGATAGGGTGTGGGCCAACAGCCAACGTCGTGGAGGAAATCTTCAATCGCAGATTGGTACCTGCTTGTTGTGTTGGCGGGGGGTGTAAACAACACCGTCTCATCCGTGTTGGAACTGCCGGGACTGACCGGCGTGCCCTGGCGCGAGCCGCTTGCACGATGAACTTGTGTTGCCGGGTTCTGTTGTTGAAGGTCTCGAAGCGTCTTCGTCAGAGACAAACGCCGTCGTCTCCTGCCCCTGGTCCTTCTGTCCCGCAGTGTTTCTCGCTGCTCTGCTCGCCCACCTTGCTCGCCAGCGACGCGCTGGGTCTGCAGCTGTGGACGCAACGAACCAAGATGCCCCTGCTCCGCAGATGTTGACAGGTCCCCATGCGACATGACGTGTTGTGTGGCAGCATCCGCACTTTCCTCGTCCTCAGGGCTTCCTGCTTGCTGGAGAACCACTGCAGCGTTCTTGAGGCCACCATGGTTCTTGGACCTGGTCCAGCAAGGAAGGCTGTTGCTGGCTGTGTCAGCATGGCTGGCGACGATGGCATTCTTTCCGCTGCCGTTGTTGTCAGCAAACCCGCCACCGAGTCGCTGGTGACGACCTTGGCTGTGGAGTGGATGTGGTTGCTCACGCTGGTGCATCGTGTAGGCGACCTGACCATCGTGGGTGACAACACCAACGCCTCGGACAAGGCCTTTCTCCCGCGCGTTGTGGCTGGAGACTGGTCTGTCCGTTTCCCTTTCCAAGGTGTGGTATGGTGGTGGCTGGTCGTACCTGCAAGCGGCAAGTGCTGCGGCGGTGTCCAAGGAGAAAGTGGACTTGAAGGAGCCAGCATCGTCATCACACTTGCCATAGTTGTCGACCGTGGCAAATTCCGGCTCCAATGCAGGTTCATGTGCCTGTACAGCTGAGAGCTGACCTGTGTGGCCCAGCGGCCTGAGCCCTGTCTGAGCCAGGCTGTCTTCTTCATGCCAGGCTTCTTGCCGGTGAGTACGCACTTCATCAGACCGTAGAAGGAAAGGGTTGAAGGTGTTCATGCCTGGTGCGGCCGCGAATGCCGGGGTTTGCTTCTGTTCTTGGGGCTGTGAAAAAGTGCGACGTCCTCCCTGCTGCTGCTGCTGCTGCTGCTGCTGTCGTCGGCGCTGTCTGTTTTGCTCTGCTTCCAGCGCTTGAATGCGGTGCTGGATGCGCTCTTGAACCCGAAGCATGGCGTGCTCTGCGGAGCGAGCGAGCCGCTGCACGGTGGAGACCAGCTGGGTCATGGGATTGAACTGCTCCAGCAAACGTGGAACCGTGTCCAAAGCACGCTTCGACTTTGCCAGGTTGTCAACGACGTGTGGCCCGGTTGTGTGTGCCGTGCTTGGCCCGGTGGCAGTCACTGGTGTTGCTGATGGCAAGGCAGACGCCGCGTTCGTTCGTTGGGTCGCTCCCGCCAGCGCTGTGATCGCCGCTGTCTTTGGTGTGGGCGCCACGAAGCGCCTGAGCATGCTGCGCGCGGCAGTTGCCGGCTGCGTGAGTGACATGAGCATGGCGAGCACAGAGCCCGTCAAAGACGCAACTGCAAACAATGCCCGACGCAATATGGCTGTGGCGAGCAGAACTGGGCCAAGGGCAAGACCGCACCCCGTGGTAACGAGTGCGGCCAGCACAAGCACCCCCACTGTGGCAAGTCGTTCTGCTAGCCGACTTGCTGTTCGGAAGGCGCCGAGTCGGGACAACACGTGCAATGGCAGGAGGAAGAATGCAATCACGGCTGCCAACGCCATGCCCCATGCCTGCGCTTGTCGATGCACCGCCTGCTGTTGTTGCCATCCCATCATGATGATGGCCTCGGTTCTTCTTCTTGGTTCTTCTTCTTGGTTCTTCTTCTTGGTTGTTGTTGTCTCAGCTGTTGTTGTCTCAGCTGTTGTTGTTGTTGTTGTTGTTGTTGTTGTTGTTGTTGTTATTGCGCTTGTTGTTGTTGTTGTTGTTGTCGTAGCCTTGTAGCGTCTGCTGCTGTCAGCCTGTTTGTACTGTCGCCGGTGCTGTTGTCGTGGTTCTCACCTCTACTTCTCCTTCTTCTTCTTCTCCGTGTCTCAAGCCTGATGTCCTCTGACACCTGCTGTATTCTTCTTCCAAGAACTCGGTCCCCACGACTTGCTTTGGCTCAGCCTCCACTTGTATCCTCAGCTCTCTCTGTCACACACACTCACACACACTCACACACACTCACACACACTCACCTCTTCGTCTCCCTCTCACTCCCCGTCGTCCTCTTCGTCGTCGCTAGGCCTCGGTCGTGGATTTCGCTTCTTTGCGCGCTCTCGCGTGGTAGTTTAGCTGGCTTGGGCCCGTCAGTTTGGGTACATTGACGTCATTGCCAGAATGTGCAATGTTGAACTGCATTGCTATTCTCAGAAGATGCTCACCATTTTTCTTCCACACTTCACCTTCAACAATTTTCCTCTCCCCAGCTGGTGTGTGTTGTTTTGTGTGCGCGTGTGCGTGCGTGCGTGCGTGGGTGTTGTGTGTTTGTTGTGCTTGTCGCATGTGCGTCTGCTGCGTGCATTTGTTTACCCCCTCCCTCCTCACGACCTTGCGCCCTTGTCTCGGCACACAATCACGCTTCAGGCACGCTCACTGCTGCAGGCTGGTGCAACACTACCCGGAACCGCCCTGAAAAGATAATTTGCACTGTTCCGCACGTGGCTTGCCGCTCACCTACAAATCTTTTCTGGAAGTTCCACCTTTTGTCAACGCACGCGTGCGAGCTCAGGTGCGTCACATCACGACACCCATCCACTCGCGCTCGGGTGTATGCAAGCGTAAGTTTGCGCTGGCCAGTGATGATATGTGGACAACCTTGAAGTTGTTAGCTGTTTGCTGTTGTCGTTTTCTCCGCTTTGCGTTTGCCGGCTGTCGCTTGTTTGTGTTGTTGTTGTTGTTGTTGTTGTTGTTGCAAACCGCCCTCGTCTGTCTTTTCTACTGTGTCCGCAATCAGGCAAACATTCGTGTGTGTAGACGTGGCAACATCTGCCACGTCCTCGCGTGTCCCCACCCTCTTTACCGTTCGCACACGCCTCACTCACTCCACAACGCTTTTCGTACAAACGCGTTCGCGTGTTCGCGTGTTCGCTGGCCGCTTCAGGTGTCGTGTCGTGTAGTTCGTGCTGGCCATTTCCCCGCCAACACTAGAACCGCGTTTGCTTCTAACTGACCGCTATCCGACCCATGGCGGACCACATCCATGATGAGCGGGAGCGCACAATCATGCACGACCTCGACGATGTGATGGACTCCACCGTCAACTCTCCATCACAGAGTCACCAATCTCCCGACATCCCCGTGCCCACGTCGCTTCACCATCAGCAACACCAGCAACACCAGCAACAGCAGCAACTCGGGCGTCAGATGCCTCAAGCACCACTTCAGCACCAGCAGCACCAGCAGCAACAACTTCAGCACCAGCAGCAACCAGGACAGCATCATCATCAGCAGCAGCACCAGCACCAGCACCAGCACCAGCACCAGCACCAGCACCACTCACACTCCCAGCAAAACCCAGTCTCGTACAACCCTAGGGGCTTGATTCCAAACGCACCCCTCTTTTCTCGTCAAGACCTCCAGCGACAGCAGCAACAGCAGCAGCAGCAGAAGCTCTCCGTCCTGCACGAGCAACTCTCCCTCGCTGTCAAGGCAACCGCGGTCAAGGCCACCAAGGCCACCATTCGAGTTCCGCTTGTCGCAGCGCGCATCCTCATCAGCCACGAGTCTCTGCTCCAGAAGTTCCAGCTTCTCACCAACATCACCTACATCACGTGCTGCTCAGACCTGGACAGCTGCGACAACCTGGCGGAGCTCCTCGTCAGGGGCACCAAGGACAGCGTGCAGCATGCGCGCGACGCGCTGCAGCGCCTGGCAGACTCGGTCAAGCTCGAGCACCTGCCCACCACGCCGCCCGTGTCCAGTGCGGTCATGCACTCAACATCCCGCCCCACTGCGCCGGCGTCATCATCCGCTTCCAGCGGGTCAAAGGGGCTCGGCTCGCTGCAGGAGGAGGGCCACCACTCCGCGTACGGCCAGACAGGCTCCGACGGGTTTGGCCGCCAGTCCTCGTTTGAGGCCGGCTACGGCGGCGCCCCACAGGAGGACAGCCGTCACAACAGCGCCGGCAGCACCCACAGCCTGCCGGGCATGTCCTCCAACACGGACATGCGGTACTCTGGCATGGGCACCATGTCCTCCTCCGCCAGCGCCTCGCACACGGCGCAGCCGTCGCCCCACCTGTCCCATCGCACGAGTCCGCACATGGCAGGCCGGGCCGCCTCTGCCCCGCCCCACAGCCTTGCCTACATCTTTGTGGACAACAGCAACATCTTCATCGGGGCCCAGCTTGAAGGCAGCGTGCGCGACCTCGCCGTCCGCGTCAACATCCGCGCCCTGTGCGAGATTATCGAGGACAACATGCCCTGCGCCTTCCGCGCCGTCGCCGGCACAAACCCGCACTCTGGCCGCATCTGGCACGAGTGGGAGAACAACCACTACCGCACCCTGCTGGACCGCAGCGACGCCTCCATGCACAACGTCATTGCGGCCAAGATTGACGAGGTGGCCAACTCGGGCGCCAACCCGCAGACGCTGGTGCTGGCCACGGGCGACGGCAACGAGGTGGAGGGCAACGAGTCCTTCCCGCGCCTGGCCGAACGCGCCATCCAGCACGGCTGGCGCGTGCGCGTGTGGTCGTGGGAGCAGAGCCTCTCGGGCAAGTTCCGCGACCTCAAGGAGCGCTTCAACGCATACGTCACCATCCACTTCCTGGATCCCTTCAAGGAGCGCATCACCTTCAAGGCCGGTCAGGGGTCGCGCAGCGTGTCCTCTGGGCCAACCCCAACCCCATCTGTCATGATGGGCCCTGCTGGTGGAGGCATGCCGCACCGTGGACCCGGTGGCTCGGGCGGGCTCAGCCCAAACATGCACCGCCGCCACTCGGTCGGCGCCGGCGAAGTCGACGCGGACCCCTTTATGATGGGTGCGCGGTTCCGCCGCCCCCGCTTCAACGGCTTCCCGCCAAATGTCAACGCAGGCATGATGCAGGGTTTCCCGCCGCAGCAGCCAATGGACTTCCAGGCGCCGTACGACAGCGTCTTCCCCTTTGAGCTCTCCCACGGCATGCGTGACCGGTTTGCGCCACAGCGGCCCATGCCCCCAGCCCAGCACGCGTTCCCCATGGCATCTCAGAACGCGTTCCAGCAGCCGTACCAGCCTCCAGCTGCAGAGGCGGACCGCAGCAGCCAGCCCAGCTCCCGTACCACCAGCGTCTCCAGCTACGGTGGCGCGCGCTCCAGGCTGGCGTCTGCACCCGGCAGCATCCACGCTGACCGCGAGGCCGTCCTGGCCAAGTACGGCTCTGGCTCTGGATCCCAGTCTGGCGCTACGCAGCAGCCTCGCTCTGATGACGCGACCCCATCATCAAGCAATGCTACTGCCGCCTCCAGCGCACACCACCGCGGCTCGTCCTTCATGGCCCCAATCCCGGCAGAGCCTTGGAAGGAGGCTGCCAACACGCCACTGGACGAGGGCCAGGAGCAGCCACCCCAGCAGCAACAGCCACCCCAGCATCAGCATCAGCATCAGCAACAACCAAGCCGGACGGCAAACAATGCTGCACCTGACGCCTCGCTCGCTGCCTCATTTGCTGCCATGCCGCTTCCCAGCGATCAGGCTGTGAGCGGCCTTTCTTCCAACAGCCACTCTAGCTGGTACTCGAGCGATGTCTGGTGAACGGGTGGGTTTCTACCAGGCGTCACGTGTACACACAAGCGCACTTTGTACACAGCACATCAACATAAAAGCGCAACCTCAGCTTTCCCCGCCATATCACGGCCCAGCTTTGATCATGGCTGCTTCCACCACGCACAACAGCTTTCCACCGACAAGAACCATCGCGGGGCATGTGTGTGTGTGTGTTTTTTTTCCTTCTTCGCTCGGTGCCATCCGCCCTCCGCCTCAGCTCAGGCTCATGCGGCTGACCCGAGAACTCTCTCGATCGATGCTTCATTCCACCGTCGCCCTTCTTCGGTTGCTTCGTGTGACCCCTGACACCTGGTTTCCTTTGCTCTCGTGTCCTCTGTTTCCCTTCTTTTTTGTCTTTCCCTCGCTTCAACGGCAGTCACAGCCCCTTCCAGCACCAGCGTATCTGCCCCAATGCCGCTGGTAGTGCTGATATTTTTGTCTCTCCCTTTGCCCCTTCCTGAGCTTTGTTGCTTTCTTTGATGGCGGAGAACGTGAAGGAGGGGCATGCACCCCATCCTTGTTTCGATTTCGGCTTCTGTCGTGACAGTTGCTGGGCAAAGCGATGAGCCCCATTTCGCATCCTTTTCCTGTGTGTTCTTGTTGTTGCATTTCATTCCTTTCACCTCCCGTTTTATCTTTCTTTTTCTTTCTTTTTCTTTCTTTTTGGCGTTGCTGGTGTACTTGTTGGTTTTCATTGCGCCAGTGCCTCCTCCCCCTGCGTCTCGTGCTCTAAGCGCTTCGTGTGCATTTGGCCGTTCCCAGATGCATCAATGGCTCACGCCCCATATTTTTTCTCTGTTGTCTTTTTTCCTTTCCCTTGCCATTTTTTTAACCCACCGCTTTACACGCCGCGTATTTTGCTGTGCACCTTCGGCTTCCCGACGTTGTCGTTGTCATTGTCGGGTTGCAGTGCTTATCAGGTGTATTTGTTTGTTTCTTCTTTCCCCTCGGGCGACACTAGCTGCGTTATGCGACGCTTGGGCATCTCGTTGTGTGTTGTGTCACTGATGGTCACGCACATGCATCGAGCTGCCGCTTATATGGCCTCAAAGAAACCCCTTGTACACACGCCTGTTTTTTTTCTTTGCCTACTTCTTGTTTGTTCTTGTTTTTTTTTCTCGTGTTTCCTTGGGCTAGCTTACGTTAGTGCAGACCCGCTCGCGTATGATCCTTGTGGCGTAGCGTTGTGAGGGCGCAGTTGCGTGTGCTGTCATTGATTTTGACTTTCCCCCTTATGGCTGGTTTGGCGGGAAGCAGGTCTTGACATGTGCACGCGTGCGGTTTCTTGCATGTTGCTGCCGTGCTTCATTTGCGCTTTGTGGCGTAACGTTGTGAGGGCGCAGTTGCGTGTGCTGTCATTGATTTTGACTTTCCCCCTTATGGCTGGTTTGGCGGGAAGCAGGTCTTGACATGTGCACGCGTGCGGTTTCTTGCATGTTGCTGCCGTGCTTCATTTGCGCCATATTCACCTTTGTGACCCACATTTTTTTCGCTCTCTTCCCTGTTCAGAGGTGTTGTCTCGTCGTGCACGCAGCCATCGCGTGCCTATGTGTCGGTGTATTTTTTTTTCTTTTTGGTTGAAGTTTGTGCACACCCCTCTTGTTGCACAGTGCAGTCGGCTCTTTTGACGCCGCGCTTGCCACCCACCTTCCTCTGTACACTCCCCCCCCCCATTTCTCTCGGACCACACTGCTACTACCCGTGCGTGTGTGTGTGAGAGAGTGTGTCGGGTTCGATCCCCCTCAAGCCTATTGCCAATGCGACCTAAGAGTGCCCCCCCCTTACCTCTCCAACCAATACGCTCTGTGGTGGGCTGTTGTGTGATTGACTGATCCCTGTCCGGCTCTTTTAAATCGTAGTACGCTGATTGAAATGCTACCCGCTCTATGCCCCTTTGCTACCTACCTACCTTGCTCCGTGCCTACATGCTATCGCTCCTAATAGCTGGATTCGTTTGCTGCCATTCCTGCTGTTGCCTGCCTGCCTTGATGTGTTGTTGTCGTCGTTGCTGATCTTGATTAGTGGTTTGAGTATTCGAGTGAAAGAGTGCGTGTGGTGCGTGTTATCTGTGCTGCTTTCCGCCGTGTGGACTGTTTTTTTTCCAAGTTGTCTCTTTCCATGTGGCAACCTCTTTTTTTTTTCTGTCCATGCTTGGCTTCTTGTCTCTGTCTTGTGCTGTGTGACACCGGGTGTGCGATTGTTCTCTCTGTCTTGTGCTGTGTGACACCGGGTGTGCGATTGTTCTCTCTGTCTGTCTCTCTCTCTCTCTAAGTGGTCGCTTTCACAGCCCCCCCCCTCTCTCTATGTTGGTGAAACCGAGATTAAACCGAGGTATCGAAACGTGTGATGATGACTTTGATGTGAGACTGTGTGCTGTGATTCAGAGCAGTGGGACTGTGTGCTGTGATGTGATTCAGAGCAGTTAGAGGAGCGCTTCGCAGCGTTGCGCGGCTTGGCTGCAACACGACAGCATAAATTTTGCCTTCCCAACAGCTGAAAATGGTGTGTGTTTTGGGCTGTCCTGCTGCTGCTCGACCTTGCCTTGTTTTGATTGGGTTTGCGCGAGGGATGGGAGGGATGGGTTGTGAGCGGGGCTGAGGAATGAGGGAGAGTGGAGTGGAATCGGTCCACACATGTACACTGTGTATGTGTATATGTGTATGTGTATATGTGTCTGTGTATGTGTGTGTGTATGTGCATATGTGCTCTTTCTGCGCTTGTCGCTGGCCGTGATCGCTGATGGACTTGCATGACCCATGCTTCCCAAATACGCTCGCTTCCCATACGCGCTCGCTTGTCGAACACGCTCGCTTCCCATGCACGCTCGCTTGTAGAACACGCTCACCCGTTTCTGTTGTGTTAATTTGCACATGGACCTTTTGGCAGCCTGTGAAGAAAAAGAAGGGAGGCAAGAAGAAGAAGAAGAAGGGGCTGAAGAAGAGCAATAAGGTTGCGCCAGCGGAAGCCACCTTCGTCACCGATGAGGACGTCTGGGAGAGTCACAACGTGCAGGTGCGACTGCCGCTCATGCCTTGGAAGCTTCCCTTGTGTGTGCCTGTCGCCAAAAGGACAAATGCAACCACACACACACACACAGACACACAGTGCCATGGCAAAGCTCACAGGTCCACGCTCATGTACACCATCGTTTCACACACGCTCCTGCAGGACTTCCTGCACCGCAAAGGGTTCTTTTGGCCTTTCGGAGGCAAGAAGAAGAAAGGGGGCGGAAAGAAGAAGAAGAAGAAGGGCGGAAAGAAGAAAAAGAAGTAGTGGCAGCAGCAGCAGCAGCAGCAGCTACATGGAGCCGCCATGTCCCTCCTGTCCTGTTTAGGGCCCTTCCCCCGTTAGCCAAGACCCTCCTTAGCCTCCCTCAGTGTGTATGTGTAGGTGCGTGAGTGCGTGTGTGTATTGTGGGTGTGCCTGTGTGCATCTTAGTGCCTTCGTGTGTGAGGGCTTGTTAAAGTGAGCGAGAGAGAGTGTGTGTGTGTGTGCGCGTGTGCATTCTCTGTGTGAATGTATGTATGTATGCGTGGTAGCCACGTCATAACTTTGCATGGGCTTCACTCGTCATCGTTCGTTGGGCGGGGCTGTATGAATGCCATCTCTGTCAGCTGTACAAGAGACGTAGCAGTGAATAAATGAGTACACAAGAAACACCAAGCCCATCGCCATAATGTGCCAAGAGCACGGAAGCCTGTACACCAGAGGTACGGGGGAGAAGGAACTCCAGCAGTGTAACGAACGTGCAGCAAAAGCAACAAGTGTGTGTGTGTGTGTGTGTGTGTGTGTGTGTGTGTGTGTGTGTGTGTCGACGACAGGTAAAGGCGGTGGAGAAAGACATGGGAAGCAGGTGTGGGCAGGGAAAGTCAACGTAACAGGGCAGCGACTCAAGGATGCCGGAGGAAAGGGAAGGGAGAGAAGGAGAGGAAGAGGACAGGGCGATCGTGGTCCTTGGAACGAACTTCAAGCTTAGCGCACCCACGCACGCGCACAGAGATGCAGAGAGAGAGAGGGGGGGGGGGGACAGAGAGAGAAAGGGAAAAGGGGGGGGGGGAGTTGGTGGAAAAGAAAGCAGCCACACACACATACACATACACACACACATACACACACACACACATACACACATACATACACACAAAGAAATACACACTCTATGCCCATCTCTCTCTCTCTCACTCTCTCACTCGCTCGCTCTCTTTCTCTTGTCGACAGACAGACATGTAGACACACGCGCGCACAAATACGCAGACAGACACACACACACACAAACACACAGACACAGACACCCCCCCCCCCACACACACACACAATGTACACCCATCCTCTCCTGCTTTCATGCTGGGTTGTGTTTGCGGATGCCCTGGGACCGTTGGCGATCGAGCAATTCCAGCTGGCGGATGCGCTGCGAGATCTCTGCCTTGACGCGCGCAATGGCCTGTGGGTCGTGCCGCGCCTGCCGCAGCTCGTTTAGGTGCTCCTGCCGCTCCTCAATCTCCTGCACCAAGATGTCAAACAGGTCAACCTGGGGCTCCGTTTGCACGCGCTGCGGCGGCTGTGCTGTGGTTGATGCGCGCGACGCGGTTCTGCCCTTCTCGCGGATGGCCTGCTTCGCCTGGGCGATGTCCTTGCCAAAGGCAAGCTCATCCGCCAGCTGCTCGCGTGCCAGGCCGCGATCCTTCCCCGGCTGCGCCTCGTACTTGGGCCGCGCATACCCGCCCGTGGACGAGACAATGGCCGACAGCGGCTTCCTGTGCTGGATCTTGTCCACGCTGGGCTTTCTCGCGGGCTTACGTGCGCCGGCTTGCCGCTTCGTTGGGTCGGGCCTCTGCGCTGATGATGTGGGGTCCACCTTGGTTGGTAACGCCTTGCCCGCCTTCATCTTTGCCTCCAGTTGCCGGCGCTGGAACGCCGTGAGCTTGGAGTCGGCCATCATCTGCGCAACAAGCGCCTGCGTGTCCTTGCTCAGTCCGCCTCTGCTACCGCTGCTCATGCCTGGCCGGTCGCTGTGGAGCGGAGTGTTTTTTTTGGGGGGGGGGGGAATTGATTGGAGTTTGGGTGTGTTTGTGTGTGTGTGCGTGAAAAAAATTTCACCGCCTTCTTTGTGTGTGTGTGTGTGTGTGTGTGTGTGTGTGTGTGTGTGTGTGTGTGTGTGTGTGTGTGTGTGTGTGTGTGTGTGTGTGTGTGTGTGTGTGTGTGTGTGTGTGTGTGTGTGTGTGTGTGTGTGTGTGGACACACACCCAGCCAATGCACAGAGACAAAGAGTCAGGCACGAGCGATGATTTCATGGCCTTTTGAGGGGTTTATGTTCTCACGTCAACATCAAACGGAAAAGCTCAACCAAACACGCACGCAGCGTGCACATGCACCCGCTCCCTCTTCAGTTCTGACACCTTCCCGCTTGCCTCGTTTGCCTCTCTTCTATTCCACCTCTCTGTTATTGCTCATTTTCTCCACTCCCTCCTCTACACACGACACGACCACCTCGGTTACAAAACATCAAATGGTCTGGACGTTACGACTGCGCGCTGGCAGATGACGCTGGTGCTGGCGTGTCCTCCTCGCTCTCCTCATATGGGAACATGGTCTCTGGGAACTGAAACTTTTCCGCCTGCACGCGCAGAGCACAGAGCACATAGCACAGAGCACAGAGGAATAAGGGGGGGGGGACGGAAAAAACGAGGAGGTGAGGGTCAGAATCAGCAA
>NW_004754925.1:1791894-1799394 GCF_000188695.1 Salpingoeca rosetta | reverse complement strand
CGTCCATGACCTGCCGAAACACTTCGTCGTTGAGTGCGCGCTGCTTCTCCTCCTGCTGCCGTCGTCCGGCCTCCTCCGCCTCTCGCAGCCGCCGCTCCCGCTCAGCCAACATCGCAAACGCGTGCACACGCCGCTCCTCCTGTGGTGTGTGTGTGTGTGGGGGGGGGGGGGGTTTGCGTGTGTGTGAATGTGTGTGTGTGTGAATGTTTAGGGGGAGCAAGGGGCGCAGGTTGGCCTCGCGATGGGTCATGGCACAAACCACTACAGTTGAACTTTTGCGGGATCACACCTGCAGCCTGACGAGCTCCTTGCTGAGGAAATCAATGGTGCCGCCAACTTGCTCCGCCTGCACGTCTGTCACCACCCAGTCAAGCAGCTGCCGCCGCCGCCGCTCCACAGCCTGGCATCGTGGTGGTGGTGGTGGTGGTGGTAGGAGTTGAGTTGGGTTGTCAGAAGGCGTACAAGTGGATGGAATGGTGGCCGCTCACTGAAATGCGAGACAATGGCACAAATGGCAGCAAATACTCGAGGCACGCACGCACACACAAGCACAACATGCACGCACACACACCACACACACACACACACCAGCACGTCAATGTCATGTGTTTGGAATACCTGGCGCTCGCGGAGCTTGAGGGCGTCCTGCTTCTCCTTCTCCTTGATCTCCTGCTGGGCTTTGGACAGCGCGTGTGTGGTGCGCAGTTCCGTGATCATGTCGCGCCGCCGCTCCTTGCCCTCGTACATCTCGTTCTGGGCAGCACGGCCGCGGATCAGGCTCTGCAGCAGCATCACCGCCTGCTCCTTGCGCTGGTCTGCCTCGCATGGCGCGTTCACTTCCGGCGTTGGTGGGCGTTCCTTGGGCTTCTCGACCTTCTCAATGGAGCGAATGGGTGGAAGGACAGGCAGGGTGCCCTGGCGCTGCATGCTAAACGTTTCGTCCAGGCGCTCCAACGTCTGCTTCAGCTTCGCGCGGGCATTGGCACTCTTTCCCTGTGACAACCCAACCAAGCAACCCAAGCGTGAGCGCGGGTAAGAGACGTGAATTGCAAAGGAATCTTTCAGCCACCCTTGCAGTAACTGCTGTCTTTCACATCAACATCAACCACAGCCACGTCCAATGCCCATTCAACTCCCGACACACACACACACACACACACACACACACACACACATACACACACACACACACACATACACACACACACACACACACACACACACACACGCACGTGCTGCCGCTTGCTTGATCCTGTGCGGATGCGTGGTGTGGTGATTGCGCGGGGGAGGTTCGCCTCAAGGTCCACAATGGCGTCATATGACCCCAACTGCCTTGGACGCACCGGCGCCTTGCGCTGAGCAGCAATGCGTGCAGCCGCGCCCGTGCGGGCAGCAGGTGCAAACGTCTGGGAGCCCGTGTCCGCATACTCGCGCACGATGTTGCGCCGCTCCCGAGAGTGCTGTTGTGGTGTGGTTGCACATGTACAGAGCGTTTGAGCGGGTGAGAGTCGGGGCGGGGTGGGGGTGGGGGGTGTTGAGGTGTGCATGCATGCATGCAGAGAGAGTGTGTGTGCGTGTGAGTGCGTGTGAGTGTGTGAGTGTGTGTGAGTGCGCGCGCTTGGTGTTAATGGATACGTTCATGCCACTCACTCATCAATACCAATACCAATACCAATACCACCACCATCACCATCACCATGGCGTACCTCGACGTTTCTGCGTGTGCGTGCGAGTTTCCTCAAGCGCATGACGCCCTCGAGCTCGGCCTTTGCGCGCCGGCGATCCAGCGCCGCCTGCCGCTGCTGGTACGCCTTCTCAAGCTTCTCGCTGCCGTCGTCGTCGTGGTGGTGTGGTGGTGTGAGAGGAGAGAGAGAGAGAGAGAGAGAGAGAGAGAGAGAGAGAGAGAGAGAGAGAGAGAGAGAGAGAGAGAGAGAGCGTGTGTGTGTGTGTGTGAGTGAGTGAGTGTGTGTGTGTGTGTGCGCGCGCGTTTGAGTGAGGGAGTGAGTGGGTGCGCGCGTGCGTGTGCGTGTGTGCGTTTGAGGGAGTGAGTGTGTGTGCGTTCGTTTGTGTTGTAGAGGAGGGAAGGACAAAGTCGAGCGGCAACAAGAAGGAAAATGCCAACAGCGATCAAAGAGGGTCAAGAATACGTCAGCAGCATGCCAAGAATACAAAGCATCTGCCGTCTGGCGCGGGGGTTGACTTACTCCTGGGCCATTTGCTTCTTCTCCTGCAGCTCTACGACCAGCTGTTGCAGCAGCTGCAGTCGCTCGTCCTATCGACAGAGGTGGCGGTGGTGGCGCAGACACAGCGTGAGGCGTGTTGCTCACGTTTCTTTGGGTGGTATCACGCAGCACTCTCTTCTGTATCTGCACGCAAAGTGCAGACACAGACAGACAGGCACACACACACGCGCGCGCACACACACACACACACACACACACACACACACACTCAAAGACCAAACACAGACATACACGCACCTGAATCTGTTGAATCTGGTCCTCCCTGTGTTTCCATTCGCGGAGTTCCTGCTCCTCCATGGCACGTGCGCGCTCAACGGAGCGATATGCGTCGTCAGCCGGCGGCAGCTGACTCTCCCACGCCCGCCGCTCCCGCGCTCGCTCAATCATCTCAACCTCAGCCAGGCCAGCAGGCAGCCCGTAGCCTGCGCCCAATCACGCAGCAGGCATGTGTGTGTGTGTGTTTGTGTTTGTGTGTTTGTGAACATTGGATGCAATATGGGTAAGAAAATAAGATGGCATCTGGTTCTGTCTCTGTCTGTGTGCATGTAAACAAACATGAATGAGGAGGAAGCCTCCGCCCCCTTCAGCAAAGCGCATGGCTCAACACTGTGCAGTGGATGACACACCGTAGGAGAGTGTTGCGAGCGTGAGCACTTCTGGTGCTGACCCTGGCCGCACGGTGTACTCGGGCGTGTACGGGTCTGTCTGTGTTGCAGACTCCCTGTAGTACGATGACAGCGGCAGAAATCACGACGACAGTGACAGCAATCACGACGACAGTGACAATGATGACGGTGATCACACAGTGGATGGTATGAGACGCTAGACAATGCATGCATGCATGCATGCATGCTTTACGGGTAGAATTCAGCGTTGGACTCTCAACAACATCAATCGACAGCAACAAGAAGGGGAGGAGGCGCAAGTGAAAAGTCACACACGCATACATACATATGTGCGCACGCATGTACGTGCACACACACACACACACGTGTACAAATCTAACACCCACATATGTACACGTTCAACTCCAACACCCACATATGTACACGTTCAAACACACACACACACGTACAAATCCAACACACACACCCACACACCCACACACCCACACACCCACCCACCCACCCACACACACACACACACACACACACACACACACACACACACACACACACACACACGTACAAATCCAACACCCACACATTCACACATTCACACGTTCAAACACACCTGTAGTCTGTCTGTGTGGCGGTGGTGACCATGGTGCCGGGTGGGAGTTCTCGCGGCAACTGCTCGGCGGATGAGCTGCCTTCGTCCAGGCGAAGAAGCGGGTTGAAGTCCATGAAGGCCGACGTCACGGGGGTGAGCGGTTGGTGCGCATACTTGAAAAGGTCACGCCCGCGCGGCTGCGCCTGCTCGTAGTCTGCCTGCGCTTGCATCGCCCTGCACAACCACAACAGCAGCAGCAACAACAGAAGCAGAAGTAACAACAACGGTAGCAGCACGTGCCAAGTATCATGTGAGAAAGAACAGCACTCGCACCAACAATGACAGGGGGAAGCGCTGCACGTTCACCTCCGCGAACACGATTGTTTGTTACCTTGTTTCGGTTTGATGCTGCGTGTCAACGAACTCTGGGAGCGCCTGCTGGTGCCCCACCTTCACGGTTGAGCGTGGAAAGTGTCGCAGATCGCTGAACATGTTCTGCGAGTCTGGTACGGGTTCCTGCACAAGGTAACATCCGTTCATTCATAGCACATGCAATTGTTCAGCCAGCATGCACATGGCTTTGTGCTTCACTGCAATTTAAGAGAACACACACAATCACACACCCACACGTGTGCACAAGCACGCAAGCGTGCCCTCGCATCAACACACACACACACACACAGACACACACACACACGAACCGTTGGTGCATCGCGCGTCATGGCCTGGGTCATGGCGCGGGTGTGATCGCGTTCGCCGGAGACATAGTAGTCCTTGTCGTACACAGCATCAAAGCGGCGTGCGCCCGTAGGCTTCTTCACCGTCACGGTGCGAGTCTTGCTCGCCATCGTGACCACCAGCAGAGACAACAGAGACAACAGATGAAGAGGTAGGTGTGTGGTGGGAGGTGTGTTGTCTTTGGTGTTCTTCTTTGTTGTTCGGCTGCGCGGTGGTGTATGCGCTGATTGTTGCTAACAGACGCCAATGTCAAAATTGACTTTGCGAAATGGTCGGAACAAAGGCAAAATTTCCTTGAGAAGAACCACAGCAGAGAGAAACAGACAGACACACACACACACACAGACACGCACACACACACAGACACACACACACGCACAACAACACAGCAACGCAAGCACACACGCACACGCACACACGCACAACAACACAGCAACGCAAGCACTGGCACGGGCATCAGTTGCCATCTGGGTCAAGCAAGGAGTGCGAGTCGTAGGTGATGTGGGTGCTGAGGTAGTACACGATGCCCAGGGATAGGAAGAACCAGGCCAGCCCGCCAAGCACCGTGCCAAGCTACACACATACAAAAGCACAACGACAAACAACATCATGGTGCCAGCAATGAGGTGTTGAGTGAGAATCCCACACCAGAGAACAGGGCACGTTGGAGACAAGGGGACAGAACCACCTTGGTGCCCATTCGCACCATCCACCGCAAACATGACAGACAACCACGAGCCAACCACAAGCACGTGCACGCAGCCACTGCAGTCACCACCGCCGTCATAGCCCACCTCCGCGTGTGGCGCATCGACGAAGAACAGGCGGCCCTTGATCGGGTCCCACGTGGACTCTGTCCATGTCGACCACCTGTCAGTCGCGAACAGCAGCAGCAACAGTAACAGCAACAACAACACAAAGGAGGGTGGAAGCCGTAAGGTTGACGGCGACAAGGGAGGTTGAATGGACAATATGGAGCAAAACGACCCCCCCCCCTCAATGTACTACTGAAACACATCCGCGTCGCTGCAGTGAGACTAGCGCCACCACGGGCATGCACGTGTGTGCGCACCTTGGGTCTCTGCCATCGCGGTAGTCGAAGGAGGGAGTGCCGAGGGGCTTGAGGCTGTAGTACCCGTCAAACGCAGGCGACCACGCAAGGTGCGTGAAGGTTGCGCTCAGGTAGCACACATCCGTACCGCGCCACCGAATCCGCTGATAGTCCGGCGCACGCTGTTTGTGTACGTGTGTGTGTGCGTGCGTGTGTGTGTGTGTGTGTGTGTGTGTGTGTGTGTGTGTGTGTGTGTGTGTGTGTGTGTGTGTGTGTGTGTGTGTGTGTGAGTGTGTGTGTGTGTGCGTGTGTGTGTGTGTGAGGCTGAGGGAACGAAAACAAGCCCAGCAAGGGAATGGCAGAACAGTGAGCAAAGCGACACGACACGTTCGTATCCAATGTCCCCAACCAAATTCGCGTATTCCGCACCAACTTGAGTGCTTACCCCGTTTGCGGTGCAGCCGTCGGTGCTGTTGTAAGTGACGTTGCGATCCACGGCAATGGCGGCAGCGAGTTGGTTGAAGAAGAAGCCAACAGGCTGCACACCACGACAGCGTGTGCAGGTGGGAAAGGGAGACACGCAAACGAGTGAGCCATGGTGCGGCGTGAGCCGACGTGATGGGGCATGCCCAAACACGCACGCACGCACACATACACATGCAAACACACACCACACACACACACACACACATGCAAACACACACACACACACGCAGTGTTTGTGCAGACACAACTACAACGAAAAACCAGGCGAGAGAGACGCACCCTGGTGAGAGTTCCTGCTGTTGGTTTCACGCCGACATAACGGGAAATGGGCGAGGGCGTGTTCTCAATGACGTTAACGGAATCCTTCACCAGCTGACACGTCTGGTCGACCGTGATGCAATACAGCAGCTCACGCACCTGCAGCGGAGCAGTTGTGTTTGTGTGCGTGTTGTGTGAGTGAGCGAGTGTGTGTGTGTTTGTTTGTGTGCATGTGTGCGTGTATTCAGTGAGTGAGCCTATGTGCTTGGGAGGCACACCAGAGATGCAAGCATTGTCAATACACGACATTTTCACGTGGCAAACAGCACACTGTACGCGGTCAATTCCTCGCTCTCTCGACCATGGCTGCCAAACGCACAAAGTCGCAGTCTGCCTGCTGGAGCGGCATTGGCGGCTCTGTCTCAAACGCCATCGACCACAGCGACTTGGCCAGCACCGACGACACGTTGCACAGCTTCTCCTGCAAGGGGTGGAGGCGACGGGGGGGGGGGGGGTACGTCCATAAGAGGCGAGCAATAGGGGGTGGGCGATCGAGGGACCACACAAGGATGCAAGTGTGTGCGTGCGTGTGCGCATGGAAATGTAGCCAGTCAGGTTGAGCAATGCAATCACGTGTTTGAACGTCGGCGTACCACGGTGGCGTTTGATGACGCGTCAATGTAGTCGGCATTGTCCAATCGGCTGTGATAAAACCTGCAATCACCGCACGCACACGTGCACAATACGCGGCAGGTAGTTGAGTCATGTGAGTGTGTGCAACTTCATGCAATGGCATGTGTCATGAGGAGCAAGGGCACGGAGCAGAACATGATGAAACGTAACCTACGAGTTTGTAAAGCCGGATGCCGGGTGGTCTGTGATGAAGACGCCCCCAAACTCCTCCCGTTTCGTTTCGTTTCGAAACTCATGAAGAATCATCCGCAGTGACGCTGGCAGCGGCAACGGACAGCGGAGCGTAAGCAGTGACGGCGGCGGCGTCGTCGTTGTTGTTTACGTTGTCGTTGTTGGTGGTTGTTGGTTGTTGTGGGTTGTTGGTTGTTGTTGGTTCAGACTATGAGATGATGAGGCCACACGCCGACGAAAGGGAATGGGGAGGAAGACACGTACAAGCGCTCGCTGTCAACACATGCCCAACGATTGTGTGTGTGTGTGTGCACACGTCATACCTGGTGGGATATCAGCGCCGGCCTGATAGTCGACGTTCATATTGGATGTCAGATTCGCCGCCGCCGTCTGCAGGAAACCCGTCACCTCCTGCACGCGCGCAGAGCTGTGCATGTGCATGTGTGTGAGTGTGTGTGAGTGTGAGTGTGTGTGAGTGAGAGGGAGAGGGAGAGAGAGTGTGTGTGTGTGTGTGGAGGGAGAGGGAGAGGGGAGGAGGGGAGGAGGGGAGGAGGGGAGGAGGGGAGGAGGGAGGAGGGAGGAGGGAGGAGGGAGGAGGGAGGAGGGAGGAGGGAGGAGGGAGGAGGGAGGAGGGAGGAGGGAGGAGGG
>NW_004754925.1:1768417-1791794 GCF_000188695.1 Salpingoeca rosetta | reverse complement strand
CTTCATGTTTCACGTCCACCTTCATCTTCATCCCCTCTTCTCCTTCGTCTGCACCATCTTCGCTTGTGCACGTGTTTGTGCGTGTGTGTGTGTGTGTGTGTGTGTGTGTGTGTGTGTGTGTGTGTGTGTGTGAGAGTGAGTGTGAGAGAGAGGGAGAGGGAGAGGGAGAGGGAGAGGGAGAGGGAGAGGGAGAGGGAGAGAGTGTTTGCGTGAGCGCACGAAGGGCAGAGCAAAGGTGGCGTGGATTCGGGTGTGCATGTGCAGAGGCAGTGCGTGGGTGCGCCAGACTCACTTTCTGTACGAGTACGCGGTGATGTCTTCGCCGCCACTGAGGAGCTGTCCAATCTCAAGCAGATACGGAATCTGGTCAAACGTCAACTGCACACGCACACACATACACAGGTGTTGGTGAGGGTGAATGAATATATGTGGGTAGCAAGAGGTTGCACAAAGGATTGTGGTCAACACCACCACAAGGATTGAGCTCACCACCACCACAACAATCATCATCATCATCATCATCATCAGCAGCAGCAGCAGCACCAAGACCACGACCACCACTGCGGTGATGTGTGTACCGGGAGAGCAGCGGAGGGGAAGTTGCTTGGGATGCGGGTCATCTGGTAGGCCATGCGGGACGAGCCAATGTATCCAAACGACTCCTGCGGCACCAGCGATTGAGCGAGGGAAGCCGTGAGATGGGTGCTGTGACGATGGTGCCACGCAACCACCAAACAAGAACAAGAACAAGAACAAGAACAAGATCAAGATCAAGAACAAGAACAAGAACAAGAACAAGAACAAGAAACCCACACTTAAACACAACAACACCTTCAAGAGTAGGCGTGCGCTTACCCCGTTGAAGAGCACAAACATGATGTTCTTCTGTGCTGTGCGGATGGCGCTGTTCATGGGGTCGCCGAGCAGGCGCGCAGCAGCAATCAGCGCAACCACTGCACGCACGCACAGACAGAGAGAGAGAGAGAGAGAGAGAGAGAGAGAGAGAGAGAGAGAGAGAGAGAGAGAGAGAGAGAGAGAGAGAGAGAGAGACAGAGAGAGAGAGAGAGAGAGAGAGAGAGAGAGAGAGAGACGAGAGAGACAGAGAGAGACAGAGACAGACGAGAGAGACAGAGACAGACAGAGACAGAGACAGACAGGCACACACACGCGCGCGCGCACAGACGGACAGACAGACAGGCACACACACACGCGCGCGCACACATTCACAGATGTCAGGGGGGGAGGACAGGGCAGGGCAGAGCAAGGGTGCCATGTGAGGAGGAGGAGGCGGCAGACGCACAAAACTCGACGACATACGCCGTTTCCTTTCGGTCAGTCACTCTCTCTTCCTCACCCCCCCCCTTCGTCACCGACCACAACAGGCATCATGCACCACGCAACACGTTCGCGACCGACACAATCGTGACGCAACACAGTCAAGCATGCATGCATGCAAGCAAGCAAGCAAAGGAAGAGAGCGAGCGGAACTGACGTCCGGAGGCGTCGGCGTTGGCGCCAATGGCCTGGTCGTGGAAGAAGGCGAGCGAGTCCATCTGTGCCGTCACCATGACCACTTCCTGCGACGTGTTGTACTCCTGCATCGTGCCCCAGATATTGTGCGAGCGCAGGGGGTCGCAGTGCTTGCGGCGAAGACACGTCTTTGCGTCCTTTGCACCCCACATGAAGCTGCGCAGCTCGGCAGCAACGAGCGGATATCCAGGGTTGATCGTAGACAGCTGGTTGTTCTCCGTCATCCGCTGCCCACGCGGAAAGAAACGAGGGAAAAGGGGAAAAGGGAAGTGTGAGGAGGTGTTGATGCAGGGCTCGGTCCAAGTGGATTTTGATTCGTGTCCATGGGCACGTACAAACACACAAACACATGCACGCACACAAGTGTACACAACACATGCACGGACGTACACACGCATGTATGTACACACAAACAAAGAAACAAACAAACAAACAAACAAACAAACAAATAAACAAACAAATAAACACCAAACAAACACATACGAGCACACACGCATGCGCCCCCGACCCACGCCCCTGTACGCCCCTTGGCCTGGGCAGCGCTTACGGAGATGACAAGGTCGCGGTCTGCTGGCGTGAGATAGAAGATGGGCCGTGATTTGTAGTTCTGCCAGTGGGACCCCTCCGCTCCGCTCGCACCAAAGCCGCCACCGGCGCTGTTCCACGCGGGCGGGTTTGCCGACTCGAGCCCTGGTGGTGATGGTGATGGTGATGGTGGTGAAGGGTGGTGAGGATGTTGGTAGTGGTGATGATCATCATGGTGGTGGTGATCATCGTGGTGGTGGTACGGACGTGTGCGTGTCCGTGTGAGTCAAGACAGCCATCTTGCACCTCTCTCTTCATGCACATACGCACACGCATTTTCACACGCACCGAAGTCGGCGTTGGGCGACGTGTCATCTGGTGACCACGGGGATGCCGTGGCTGCAGTCGTGCACAGGAGTGGAAGCACGTGTAAGCAGATGGGTAGATATGAGTTCAAATTGTCAGCCAACGATCCACGCATGTGCATACAAAATTATCCATTTCCGCACGTGAACAAGTGTACACACACTTGCAGCCACACGCACGCAAGAGCGCAGAGCCTCGAAGTACACAATCGCGTCAACGCACACATGCCCATCACACGTACTGTTCTCGGGGGAGTACACCAAGGCGCCCTTGAATTTGTTGTAGTCGCCCAGTCGCTGCAGCGTGGTCGGCCTGAACGCGGCGGTTGGTGTCAGCCACGTCGTGTTGAGAATACAGACGATCAGCACAAGAGCATGGTCATGAACACGACGCACACTCACACGCGTACACTCACCCACGTACGCGCACACACACATGTACACACTCACCCACGCACACGCACACGCACACACGCAGGCATGCGCCTGTTCAGCAACACCACGCCGCTGACTCACTTGGCAAACATGTCCTGGCTGATGACGGTGATGTAGCTGTGGTGGTCCGCCCGATCAAAGTTGTCCAGCTCCTGGTCGCTGCTGATGTGGAACAGCGCGCCCACACCACCATCCTCGGGTGCTGACCGTGTGTGCGAACAATCAACAGAGAGACGTCACATCAGCATGCATGCGCTCGTCACACGCCAACCGGTGCGAGCAAAACCAAACTCAAAACAACAAGGGCACACAACCAGCACAAACAAGACCACATGACGAATGATGAACAAGCCGAATGGCCACGCAGTCAGGGCAGTCGGCTGTGGCAGTCCAACGCGATTCCTACACCACACAACACAGCAGCTGGCCAAACAGCACAGCCCGTGCCAACTCACATGAGCACCCGATGACCTTGTCCACGCTCAACAGCCGCGTGCATGTGTTGAGGTCCTGGTTCCCGTCCAGCCCCGTGTAGATGCGGCGAAACAGGTCCGGTTGCGCTGTGGAAGGGAGGTGTGCAAAAAGGAAGTAGAGAGAGAGAGAGTGTGTGTGTGTGTGTGTGCAAGTTGAGCGTAAGTGTGTGTGTGTGTGTGTGTGTGCATGTGCGTGAACTTCTATGTGCGTGTATCCGTGTGTATCCGTGCGTGTGTTTGAGGCTGAACGTGTCGTGGTGCATGTTTGTAGTGTTTGTAGTGTTTGTGTTTGTTTGTTGCTTTCGCAGCAGCGATCGACGCAGCGACAGCACCACCAACTGTGCTTGCATTTGCTCTCAGCATGCACCCAAGCAAGTGCAGAAGGCGCGCGGACCTTCTGCTGTGTCCACGGCAAGCAATGCCAAGCCCAGCACCAGCGCCAGCATGGCCGCCAGCGTTGCCATCTTTGTCCTCACAACAACAGCCAACTGTGTGTGTGTGTGTGTGTGACGTGATATGTGACGATAGCTTGTCCTGCACAGCAAGCGAGATACAGCAACGGCTGATAAAATGAGCACCAAGCACGCCAAGCAAAAGCAACCACAAGCACAAGCAACCACAAGCAACCACAAGCAGGGCCTCCTCTGACTTGCACACACACACACACACACACATATTCAGAGAGGACAGGTGGCCAGCGATCTCTGCTGCCACCGCACGTCACACACCTCTCACACAAACAAACCAAACACACACAACCAACCAACCCACCAACAACCAACCGTCGCAGCAAGAATATGTGCTGCTACACTTTGTGGTGTCGCTTATCAGGCCTCGCGACGGTCGCCGCGTCCTTCTTTCTCCACACAACACAACAACACAACCAACACAACACCTCCATCCGGCAAGCTGGACCCTTCCATCGGCGGGCCTTCCCGTGTACATCTTCGACGGCGCTCGAGCCGGCTATCACACTTCATGTCATCGCTGACGCCATGCTGCTCCTCAACCAGCACAACCGCGATGGATGACGGCGACGGTGACACCGCGGATGATGGCTGGCCGCACCAGCACGGGCACCACCGAAGCTCGCAGGACGAGCCGAAGCACCACCATATACCGTGGTGCCACACTCATCCCCACCACAAGAAGCACAGGCGAGGCGTGTCCCGTGAACAGCTACAAACCATCACGGGCTTGCAGCACTTGTTTGAAAGCAGCAGTAGCTCCGCAACTAGCAGCCACGACCTGCGCGCCAAGGCCATCAGCAAGCAGCAGTTCCTCGCCGCTTGGCCCATGACAGGGCTGCTGCCCGCCCGCCTGTTCACGTCCCTCGCAACATCCGACTTGGTGTCGATTCAAGACGTGTTTGGTGCCGTCCGCTGTCTCCTCGGTCGAGCACTCCACCCAAAGCTGAAGCTGCTGTACAAAATCTGTGACCTCGACGACAAAGGCGCCGTATCGTTGGAGAACCTGCACCATGTTCTGACTGCATGCATGTTACCAGACACCAGCCCGCAGCACACCGTGGGCGATTTGCTGATCTCCGCGGAGGCCCTTGCACGCCTGCAGCGGCAGCCGCATGCCTGCGACCATGCAGCCAGGCCAGACCGTGCGTCCGTGTCCAGCGAAGAGTTTGGGTGGCGCCACGACCAGGCCAGCACTGACGCCAACACAACCGGCCACGATCACGATGCCCAAAGTGAAGCTGCTCCAGTCGCTGAAACACAGCACCAGCACCAGCACCAGCACCAGCACCAGCACCAGCACCAGCGCAAGGACCACAGTGAAGTCCACCGCCTTCACCCTCTTGGCCACGGACGCCGGCAGCGAACTCGTAACGCTGATGATGGTGGTCGCACCGGCCCACCGCGATCACCATTCGTTGGTGACGACGATGGTGACGACGACGGCGCAGATGATGGAAACAGCGATACGCATATGGAGTCGTTGTGCGGCGCTGAAACGGTGCCGGGAAGCGTGTTCTTCCCACGTGCACCAGCAGCCCAGAGCGGCAACAGCGACCACGATCATGATGCTGGTGCTCATGCTCATACTGAGCACGATGACATGAAGCGCGGTGGGACTGCCGGTACAGGTGGTGGTGGTGGTGCTGATAGCGGTGATGTGGAGGAACATCGGCGCTGGCGAGAGTACGTGTTGGACCGGCGCGGGTTTGCAGCGTGGGTGCAGACGAATCCACAGGTTGTGGATATGCTGGTGGCTGCCCTCTTGTGCCCCGACAGGCCAAGTCAGTTTTCTCGTGCAGAACGTCATGGTAGAGGCGATGATGGCGAGCATCGCTGTGAAGACGCTCATCTCCTGAGCACAAACGAATCGACCACAGCAGGGACGACATTAACTACAAGGCATCAGCACGCACAAGACAGCATCTCCGCCCAACTCACTCAACCACCATCGACCAACCGCGGACCTGGCGGTGATACCGCTCGTGATGCTGATAACCACCACCACCACCTCCACCATGGTGAGCCCTCGAGGAATCCAAGCGCCTCACTCTTCATCCGCATCACCAACGTGTCCGAGCCAGCGAGCCCATCTTCCTCCCCAGTCTCCACCGCACGTCACCACCACCACCAACACCACCACCAACGACAATCACAGCAGCAGCTCGGCCTTGCGAAGGCTGTGAGTGATTCAAGGCTGTCTGCGCACAACACCGTGCACAGCACGAACAGCACCGCAGCAACGTCCCACCTGCCACCACTGCACGTTGCGTCGCGCCACCGCGGTCATCAGACCGCCGCATCGGCGCCGTCATCACCACGTCGTGTCTCGCCAGCCAACGCCCACCACCACGCCCACATCACCACCTCGTCACCACTGCTAGCAGAGCCAGTGTCACCACCACTACCACCATCCTCGGCAGCGCGCAGTCGCTCGCGCTCTCCATTTGGCGGAAGTCTCTTCAGCAAGTTGAGGGGGCGGGGTGATGTGGGCGTGGCTGATGGTGGATTGCATCATGCAGAGCGGACGCGCGTGGAGGTGGGGCAGCACAGGCGCGGCCGTGCCATGGGTGGTGAGGCATCGCAACAGCACCACGCCGCTGATGGCTCGCAAAGTGACTCCTACCCTGATGAGGCAATGCCGTCCCCGCAGCAGGGGGCTGCTGCTCGTGTGTTCAGGCCGGTCGCTCCCGCCACCGGTCAGCACTCGTCCGCAACATCAGCACCCACCACAACGCACAGCAGCAATAGCAACAGCGTCAGTAGCAGCAGCACCAGCGGCAGTATGAAGAGCGAGAAGGGGCCACGGTACCGGTGGGAGTGTCTGAGCAGCACGCTTGATGGTCGTGGGCCGCCACCAATCACAGACACAGCGTGCTGCTGCGTTGCAGACAGATCAGTCTACATCTTCGGCGGCCAAGTCGGGTACGCAGCTGTGTGTGTGTGTGTGTGTGTGTGTGTGTGTGTGTGTGTGTGTGTGTGTGTGTGTGTGTGTGTGTGTGCTTGTTGCGTGCGTGTGTGTGTGTGTGTGTGTGCGAGTGGATGTGCTGATGCACTTTTTCATCTCCACATCCCACTTCTCATCCTGCCCTCGTGTCCTCCCCTCTTCCTCCTCCAATCAACACCACGCCATCGACACGCCCCCCCACCCTCCACAAACACCAGTCGGCAGCTGAGCAACACGCTGTGGCAGTATGACCTGATTACGGAGATGTGGCTCAACATGGGGCCACGCGGTCCACGCTCATCATCAACGCTGTCATCCTCATCGTCAACACAAGCATTCCGCGCGCAGAGCGCTCACAGTCGTACAGACACACACGCACAGCGGCGCGTCGCACCACACCACAGCAGACACACCCCAACAACAGCAGTAACAGCAACATCAACAGCAGCAACAACAACAGCAACAACAACAACAGCAGCAACAGCAGCTCCGACGATGACGACGACGACGACGACGAGAGGTGGGGAGCGCCGACGGAGCACGCCTGCCATCGTCGGTGGAATGAGAACGGAGGTGAAGAAGACACTCTGGCCCGGCCCGTCCCGCGAACACACACTCACAGCCATCGGCCAGCAGATGTACGCAGCACTCCTGTGTATGTGTGTATGTGTGCGCGTGTGCCTGTGTGTGTATGTTCATGGACGTGTGTGTGTGTTCATGTGTGTGTCTGTGCGTCTGTGTTTGTGTCTGTTTGTGTCTTGTGTGTCTGTGTGTGTGTGTCTGTGTGTGTGTCTGTGTGCGTGCGTAGAGAAACGCGTGTGTGTACGTGCGTCGCCCTTGCCCTCCGTCACACTCAGTCTCCTTCTGCGTGTGTATGCATTGCTAACTCCCTCTGCCCTGTCACCATTCGTGGCGCAGGCTGGTGCTGTTTGGCGGGTACACCTCGCTGAGGTCGGGGGTAACGTGGCTGTTTGACATCCCGGACGAGCGCTGGTCATGCCTCACGTGCGTCACAGTTGCACAGCACGAGACACCCACTGCACATGCCCACGCCCTCCTGCTGTTTGATGCACCTGCACATGTCCTGATCTCTGCCCAGCACTGGGCTGAAGTCGTCTTCAACCACACTCATGTACCCACCTTCACACACACACACACATGTACACATCTTCACACACGCACACGCACACACATGGACACGCGCATGTGTACAGTGGGAAGCGATCGTCGCCCTCTGGACAGCGTGAAGTGGTGGATGTGGAATCCACTTCCGCATCTCAGTCGCAGTGGCCGCTGGCCCGCTGCTCACACTCCGCATGTGTTTGGCAGCGCGAGCACATGATTGTCTTTGGAGGACACATTCACGAATCATCTCAAGTCACCGACCAGGTGTATGTGTGTGTGTGTGTGTGTGCGTGCGTGTGTGTGCGTGTGTGTGTGTGTGTGTGCTCGGGAGGTTGCTCGCACTCTCTTCGTTTCTCTCAGTGCTTGTGCAACAGTGCTGCGTTCACACCATCAAGCAAAGCCACTCATACTCTTTGTGTTGCATCATGTTGACAGCTGTGGATGTTTTCGCCACACGATGGCGAGTGGAAACAACTCCAGCCTGCGGATTCGAGCAGCAGCAGCAGCAGCAATCGTCCTTCTCCGCGCATGCAGCACGCCGCATGCACCATCGGGGACCTCATGTACATATATGGCGGTGTTGATCGACACAACCACCTGCTCGGTGCGTACGTTGCTGCACGCTACTAATAGTGTTGTTGACATGTCTTCTCATCCTCCTCCTCCTTTTCACCCCTGCTGCAGCACGGGAACACTCACTCCGTCACTCCCTCATTCACTCGCCCTCCTCTCTTTGGTTGTTCCCGCAGGTGACTTGTGGCGCCTGGATTTGCGTTCGCTGCGCTGGTCACTGCTGTCGCCCTCTGCCCGCCCGTCCCCGGCTCCGCGCACCAAGCACACTCTCGTCACAGATGATGCCTTCCTCTTCCTCTTTGGCGGCTCTTCAAAGTACGCACTTGCTTGCCATGTGTGTGTGTGTGTTTGTGTGCGCGCGCGTGTGTATGTGTATATGTGTGTGTGTGTGTGTGTGTGTGTGTGTGTGTGTGTGTGTGTGTGTGTGTGTGTGTGTGTGTGTGCCCCACCACACGTTGTCAAACCCCTCCCCCTTTCTCTCCCTGTCTGATGTGCATGTGCTTGCTGGCCTTGTCACGATCTGCCTCTCCCCAACTCAATTTCCACCGCACTTCATCACCGCCACCGCCACCTCGTTAATCCGCACAGGCACGCGGTGTCTGCCCATGTGTGGGTGTACAACGTTGAGCAGAATGTATGGACGAAGATGAAGGTGTCTGGAAAATCGGGCAATTGGCCCAAGACTCGCGAGGCACACTGTTGCTGCGTTGCTTCCTACCACAACGTGAGCTCGCTGTTCCACGTCTTGAGCAAATGGCTGCCATGCTGTGCTTTGCTGTGTGCACTCACTTGTACTCATTGACCCGTTGACTCACCCACATACACACACGTACGCTAACACACGCACTCCCTTGCCCTCACTGGCTCATCCGCCCACTCACTTGCGTTCACTCACTTGCGTTCACTGACGTCCTTGCATTCACCCACACGCTCGCTCACACACCCGCCCACTCCACTTCACTGCGTGCATTGCCAGCGCGTGCCGCATCTGCTCGTGCTATTTGGGCGCCACCCCCACGGCGGTCGTTACAGTGATCTCTGGTCCCTCAACTTGCGCCCTTCAACCAGGTGGGAGTTGCACTGACAAGCGTCCATTTCTCACAGCGGTGTCATGTCTCGCTTTCACCATCACGGTTGCTCACCCTCAACATCCCTAACACAACACACACACACACACACACACACACACACACACACACACACACACACACACACACACACAATTTGCAGACGCGCGACAACGTTGCTTGTTCCCGTCAAGTGACATCATTTCATGTCACCACATACTTCAACGCCACACAAGTTGCTGCTATCATGTTCCCATTGCCCTCACTCCTTTGAGTGAATTGTATGCGACCATTTGTTATTTGTTATTCGCCCTGTCTTCACTGTATTGGTCCCCTTCTGTGTCTCCGTCCGTCCTTCCTCCCTGCATGATTGTTTCTTCTTGTATCTGTTCATTCGTTCATGCATTCGTTCATGCATTCGTTTGTTCATTCTAGGAGCAGCAACCAACACAGCGCACTCAAACAAGATCAGCTAATAAACGTGCACACATCTTGTCAAACAAGCGTCAGCCTCCACTCAACAAGGCAAGGGGCAAGTGAGCAAGAACATGGTACAGAAAGAGGGTAATGTAACAACAACAAGATGGCGCGCCGCAATGTAACAACAATCAACGCAAAACCATCAATGAAAGACACACTCCCTAGCACGACAAGAACGGACATTCCAACTCAAAGAACCCCCACAACCCCACACTACGCATCATCATCATCATCATCATCATCATCATCATCATCATCATCATCATCATCACCGCATGCGTCCAGTCTTGAGCGCAGAGAGCTGCGCGAGAATGTTCTGAAGCGCCTTCTCTGTGGACGCAGCAAATTGGTTGAAGGCAAACGCCAATTGCTGAACATCTGCTTCCACGTGCACGTCGTCCGTGTCAAAGCAGAGCGCCTTGTTCACGGGCATCATGGGCCCAATGGTGTTGGTCGTGTCCCACTGGCGCGCAATCTCAATCTCCACGCCCGTCAGCGGTTTGTGCGTCCGCCGCTTCTCCAACACGCGCAGGATGAGCCAGATGTAGTTCCAGACATTGTGGTCCTTGATCACGTGGCCCTCAAAACCCGTGTCGTCCGATGCCTGGATCTGGTCGCGGTTGAAGTTGCACACGAAGCACCGGCTCTCCTTCTCCGCAGCGATGGCCTCCGTCTCGGCACGGTACTCGCCAAACGAGTCAATGATGATACCGGAAACAATCGCAGCCATCACCAGCACAATCACCAGGAAGTAGAACAGCGCATACACAAACTCCCACGTGGACGCCTCCGAGCCAAACACGGGCGAGGAGTAGAAGCCGTAGTACAGGTGGTCCTTCAGGCACTCAGACAGCGGCTGGTCCCTCCTGCACGCAGCAGCAGAATCAGGAAACTCATACTTGCCAGCAAACGCCTCCCGCCCAATGAGGGTGAGGGCATAGATGATGAAGAAGGTCAGGACGAACGTGCCAATCAGCTTGGACAGGTTGACGCGAACCGCTCGCAGCACAAGCGTCATCACCTCAACGCGCAGCACCACATCAAAGAGATGGAAGCAGAAGAACTGAAAGTGTGAAATCCCCACAGCGCTCAGAATCAGGTACAGCACATAGTAGGTGTAGCTTGCGTGGAACACCCAGTGGATGGGGAAAAGCAGAATCTTCCTCGTCAGCGACAAGCCCTCGCTTGCCTCGTGCCACCGCTGTATGTCCACGCGCAGCGGCGCCAGCGACTGCCCAGCAATAATGAGCGCAGCCAGCGCGGTGTGCACGGTGGCGGCGGTGCGTGGTATGGCCTGGTCTTCTGGACGCTTGGGTGGCGGTCCAAACACAACCCAGCCGTTGATGAACAAGGCGAGGAGGAAGCAGCACAGCAGCAACACGCGCTGGTGCGACACAATGCGAGACAGCCAGTAGCTGCCGGCCTTGTTCTCAAACTCCATGACTCGAATCAGCAGTGGCGCCTCGTCAAAGAAGGTGTGCAGCCGCTGTTCGGGCGTCAGCAGCACGCTGTTGTTGATCATGGCACTCCGCAGCTGCCGCACCTGCAAACGGTCCTTGGTCTGGCGAACAACGTCCGGGACCTGCATGTACACGGGCTGCAAGCTGCCGTTGTGCACCAGCTCCACCCGCGCCACGCGCTGCCGGATTGAGGGCGCCGCCTTGTCCTCCCACGCCATGAGCAACCGCGCCACTCGCGAGCCCTGTGCATCTGCCAGCTCGCTCAGCATGCGCATCATCATGTAGTACAGCAGCGCCACATCTTCATCGTGGAATTGCGCCTGTTTTGGTACGAGCGACACGGCCTCAAACGCTTGGTTTCGCTCATTCTTGTTCTTGCGGCGCTGCTGGCGTGCGCTCACGTAGTGCTCGTTCAGCATCCGGAACATGGCACACTGCTTGAAATCGGTGCCCTGCGCTCCCGCGTTCTCCGGGAACAGCTGCACACACAGCACGTCCAGCACAGAGTCCTTCTTCAGCCGCCCTTCAAGCACGCTCAAGAGAAACTGCAGCACGGCCGCCTCGCACTGCTCGTCCAACACGTCGAGCGCCTCGGCCAGCTGCCGCGCCCCGCGTGCAGCCATCAGGTGCTCGCTTGTCAGCAAAGCACGCGCCTGTGCGATGTCATCCTCATCGTCGCCATTATTGTCGCGTCCTGCGCCTGAAACAGCGCGGATGCCACTGGCAAACGCAGCGCCAAAGCCAAGACCAGCAGCAAAGCTGCCCTGCCGCTTAGGCTTCTTTTCCTCGGCGGCCGCGCTGTTTCCGTCGGCACTGGTGTTGTTGCCATCCGCGCCATCACCGTAGTCATAGTCTACCTCCTCGTCCTCCTCCCCGCCCTCTTCTCCACCGCCAGCATTGTCGACGTCGCTATCACCCTCATCATCGAGCAGGCTGTCGTCGTGTGCGTCTTCCAGTTCAAGCTCCTCCACGCCCTCGTTCTCCGCCATCACGCTGGGGCCGCGAATCAGCGTGGAAAGCTTGCTGCTGCGCTTGCGCTGCGTTTGCGGGCCACCGCCCAAGCCAAACATGCCTCGTTTCTGCTCGGAGTCATCAAACAAGGCATTCCGATCAATGCCAAAGTGGTCGCACCACGAGTCCAGCGTCTCCAGCGCTTCGTCGCACTGCGCGTTGAGCGTGAAGAGGTTCACATTCTCATTGCGATGAATCGTGCTGCTGCGCTTCAGGCCCGAGTGCGACTCTGCGTGTGACGGCACAGACCGGCGCGGCGCGTGCTGGGCGTCCGGGTCGTTGAGATACTGCAGGAACAGCAGCACGGACTTGGTCGCCTTGTGCTGCAGAATCAATGTCTGGTTGTCCCTGTTTGGTCCACTGGCCAGCGCGCCGAGTGCCCCAAACAGCTGCTGCATGAACGTGATGTCGTTTGCTTCGCGCCTCAGGTCATTGTGCAGGTGCAGCACAGCGTCGGGCTTGCCCTCCTCGCACGAGCTTCCAATGGGCGCGCTGCTCTTGGCGCGAACAATGTGGTCCATGCCCTGCACCAGGCGACCAACCTCGGAGACAACGGCCGTGCCCTGGCCCTCCGCAGACCGCAGCAGGTTCTGCATGTCACGGTAGCAGCCGTCGCACGTGGCCTCGATGAAGCCGAGCACGCGCGTGCCAATCGCCATGTCCAGGTCCTCGGAGTCCTGGTTTCGCTTTAGCCGCTGCAGCGGGCCCTCACGCTCGCGCTCCGCCAAATCCGTCACCATGCCCTGCAGGTGCCGGTGCAGCGCTGCCATGCCCCTGGCCGCCTTTGGACCAGACTCAAGCGCGCGATAGAACACCTCCTGCGCACAGAGGCTGCGGTTCCCGCTCACGCCGCTGGGGCCCTGGCGGTCGGCAGCAGCGTCGGGCTCGTCGTTCACTTCAAACACGCGCGGGGTTGCCTTGAGCAGCTGCCAGCCGAGCTGGCACGCCATCAGCACCAGGCGGCGGTCGTCGGAGTCAAGCAGGTGCAGCACCATGTCTGCTGCGCCCATGCTCAGCAGGCACGATGCAATGGAGGTGGCCTCCTCGTTGCTGGCCGCCGTCTTCTTGGGCGACGTCAGCAGGCTGCACAGCATGCCCAAGAAGCCAAGCATCACATCCTCCACCTCTTCCTCATCCACATTTTGGAACCCGTCACCGCCACCGCCACCAGCACTACCGTGCTCCTGGCTATCCTCGGGCGCGTCAATCGTGTTTGGGTCATCACCAAACGCGATAATGCGTGACAGGCACTGCTGTACATCCACGGTCACGTCCTTCACGGTGGGGCGGGCAAGCGTGTCCAAGAACCCAGCAGCGAGCGATCGGCTGGAAACGTTGCCCTGTTGCCGGCGCGATTGCCGTTCCTCAGCCCTCAGGGCGTCCAACAGACCCTGTGTTGGCATCTCGCCACGCTCGTCGCGCAGCTTTTCTTCCAGTGCCTCCAACTCTTCCTGGTCCTCTTCGATTTCGCCCAGCAGGCCTGACCTTACAACATCAATCAGGCCCCACATGCCGCCGAAGCTGAGCTCAACTTGCATGAACCGCATCCAGGGCAGGGTGGGCCGCTTGCTTGACTTGGCCAGCAGACGACGCACGCGCCCACGGAAACGGTCGAGGCGCGCTGTCTCTGCGTTTGCCTTCCACGCAGCGCGCGTTTGCCCTGGCCCGCTGCTGGACAAACCGTATGTGTTTGGCTGAGAGAAGAAGCGCTGCTCTGTGATAATGCATGCGGGGATGTCCGCATCCGCCTCAAGCACGGCCAGTTCTAGTGTTTGATCGAGCACATGCACGGCAAGCATGCGGTGGCCTTGAACAACAGCACACGACATGTCTGCCTCCACCACGTTGCGCCGCTGCCGCAGGGCGTCGAGCATGGCGGTGAGCAGGCGTGAACAGGGCCCGGCGAGCGCCTGCATGGACGGGTCGTTGAGGACGTGGCGCGAGAGGGCGCGGCACACGTTGAGTGCGGTGGGCAGCAGCGACTCAAACAGGTACTTGTCCAGCTTGGTGATGCTGCAATGCACGGAGGCGAGCGATTGAAGCTCAGTTGCCAGCGGTATGCACAGCATCTCCCACGTGTCGACGTTGTCGTTCCCGCCGTCACCACTGCCATGGGCACTTTCTGCGCCCACCTCATCGCTGGGCTCCAGCTCGGCCTCCAGAGACTCCTCAGTCAGGTACACGTCACGCATCAGGGTGAGCAGGCGGGCCTTGAGCGTGACGGGCAGCGCCGCCCCATTCACAAACGGCTGCACCAGCACTGGCAGGGGCACAAGCTTGGACACGAGCGTGCCAATCTTCGAGTTGGCGCGGGCGAGGGTGGCCAGCAGCGACAACAGCTGCTCAAAGTACGCGCACAGCCGCTCTTCCTTGCGAGAGAGCACAGAGCCAATGGTGTTGAGCGTTGGGATCGAGCCGTGCAGGTCCTGGCCAGCCTTGGTGTACGTGGCGACCAAATACGCAACAAAGTGCACCCCGGCAGTATGTGCCGGGTAGAGGTATGCCTTGTCCTCCTCGGCGCCCAGCAGCTTCTCGCCAATGGCCTCCTGCATGTCGCGCGACGGCGTGCCCGCGGGCGCAACCAGCGTCTCCAGCAGCTGCACAAAGGCCACGGTGCGGCAGCGGGGCTCCTGCATGAAGCAGGTGAGCAGCGGGTCGACGTTGCCCTCGCCAACGACGTGCTCCTCAATCAGCTCGGGCTGCCCATCGAAGATGCGGTGCAGCACGCGCTCGGCGTGGATGCCGTATGTGCACGCCTCGACGAAGAAGGCGATGTTGCGCGGGTGGCTCAGCAGCTCCTGGTTGTTTCTGTTGTCCCAGCAGAAGAAGGCAAGGAACTCAAAGCACGAGCCAAAGAACTCCTGCACGCGCTCGCTCTCCAGGGCCTTCTTGAAGGTGGCACCCGACAGCCGCTGCTGCACCAGGTTCAGCACGGCCTTGTATGCGCTGGCGTTACGCATCATCTCCTGCCGCCCATGCTGTGGCTCCACCACCACATCTGGCTGGTTCCAGGGCAGCGCTCCACGCCGGCCACCACCGCGTGTTGCTCCTGGTGCTGCTGCTCGTGCTGCTGTTGTTGTTGTTGTTGCTCCTGGTGCTGCTGCTGCTGCTGCTGCTGTTGTTGTTGCTGCTGTTGCTGCTGTTATTGCTGCGGGGTTGTTGAGGAAGTCTGAGGCTGGCTTGTCGTTGACGGTGACACACTCTGCGCACATCCATTGGATGTCCTTGGTCAGGTTTCTGGCGACAGTGGGCAGGTCGTCGTTGTCCTGCTGCTTGAGGATGAGCATGAGCTCCTCCAAATGCTCCAGCGTGGCCTCGTCTCTGCTGTCGGAGATGACCACCACATTTGAGAGGCGCGCCAGCAGGCACCCCTTGATGTTGAAGTTGCGGAGGAGGAGGTTGAGCGCCGCAACGCGCAGGCCGTCGCTCGGGTACACGGTCAGGGCCAGTAGCAGGTGCGCGGCCTGCTTGCGGGTGAAGCCCTGGTACTCGAGGAAGTGGTGGTTGTCGCCCGTCTGCTTGATGATGTCAATGTCAAGCAGGGAGCGAGTGCTCTGCTGCTGTTGCAGGTCTGCTCCACCTTCATCTCCCTGCTGCTGCTGCTGCTGCTGTTGCTGCTCTTGTTGTTGCTGGCGGCGCTTGCGCCCCTTGCGCTTGTTCTGCTCGCACTCCTTCTTGTAGGCGTGCAGGAGTTGGGTGACAATGTCGTCCAGGTGCACGTCAACGCACGCATCGAGAATGCGGCAGAGCACCGTCTTTGCGCGCACGACGACGTCAAGGGCCGCGGTGGGCGTGAGGTCGTCCGTGTCACTCGGGTGCGAGCGCATCAGCAGCACCACCAGCCTGCGCGTCAGCTGCTGCCTTGCCTCGACGTCGTTGTACAGCCCCCTGTTCACCATGGCCAGGCACAGTCGCAGCACCTGTTCCGTGAGCATGTTGGCTTGCACCTCTGCCTGCTTGAGCTCGGCAATCTCGGGGCGCTTGCTGTCTGCACCGGAGTAGTAGCCTGTCGTGTACGAGAGCAGACCCTTCTGCGAGAGGTAGGCCTCCACCCAGTTGACCACCTCGTCCACGCGGAAGAGACGATCTGCAACGGCCCTGAGCTTGGCGTGCGACTTGTGGTTGGCCAGGTCGTTCCAGCGCCGGTTGGAGTGGTCCACCTCGGGCAGGTCGTCGCCGTCAATGTACAGGTTGACAAGGAGCGTGCAGAAGCGCGCCTTGATGTGTGCTGGCAGGCTGGACTGCAGCACACCCATGATCATGGGGTAGGGCGCCCGCCGCGCGTCACGCAGCTCGTCCTGGCAGTTGCCCTCCAGGCACAGCTGGGCGTAGAGCTGGAGCATGGAGTCAAAGTACTCGAGGTGGTCCTGGTCCTTGAGGTACTCCTGCAGCGGCATGGTGACGACGCGCCACTGGTGGAAGGGCTTGCCTCGCGTGGGCACGCGCGTGGAGATGGTCATGTTTCCATCGCTGTCGATGGTGGTGACGGGCAGGATGTCCGCTGCGGGCGCGTCTGGGGCAAGGGTGAGCTCACGGATGATGTTCTGGATGGAGGGGATGGCCGAGCCGTCGACGGAGCAGAGGGAGGCGAGGAGGCCGAGGTACTGCTCGAGGTCGCTCATGGTGTGTGCTTCGTGGATGAGGGAGATGTAGAGGTTGACGGACCGCTTCGTGACGCGGTTGAGCAGGATGTGGTTGTTGCGCACAATGTTGTCCAGGGTGTCAGCAATGTGCCAGTGGATGTTGTCGATGCAGCTGATGAGCCGGCACTGGTTGACCATGTCGGTGAGGTAGGCGTCCGCCATGACCAGGCCCACGTGCACGTTGCCGTGGCACAGGTAGCTGATGAGGCGGTAGATGTCGCGGCACAGCTTGTTGAAGCGGCGGCACTTTGGCTGCGCCAGGCGCGTGCGCCAGCCCTTGCCCCAGTCCGCGCAGTGTGCGCCCTGGAACGGCACGCTGACCACGGTCATGAGGGGCGTGTGCACCTGCAGGTCAAAGAGGATGTTTTGGTGCAGGGTGTTGGTACGGCCCACCTCGTCCTGCCCGTCCTCAATCTTGTCCTCGGAGCAGAACTGGATGAGCGCCTGGATGCTGTTTCGCGCGCGCTTGAAGAGCTCGCCGTGCCGTGGGCTGCACACGTCCGAGAGCACCCGCTCCTCTGCCAGCTGGGCCAGGATCTTGGCGTGGCCGAGCGCAAAGTAGAAGTCGCGGATGTCCTGCTGGTGGACGCTGTGCAGGGAGAATGCGTCCTCATCCCGGCGCTGCTGCACGAGCACGGAGCGCACAAAGGTTGTGTCGTCGCCCTGCTGGTTCTCGTCCACGGCTGCCTCGTCCGTGTTCACGTGCAGGTACTGGCCGGACCCGCGTACGTAGAAGAAGGCGCTGTATGGGATGCGGAGGTCCTCTTGGCGCGACATGATGGCGACGGCGGCGGCGGTGGCGCTGTCCTCGCTCTCCTGCTCCGCCGCGTGTGTAGACTCAAGCAGGGAGAAGAGGCCTGATGTCTGCCGTGTCTGAGCCGGTGCCATGACACCAGTGGAGGTGATGGCGCTTGCGTCGAGGTACTGGTCTGTGAGGACGTTCTTGAGCCGCACGTGGTCGGTCCACAGCACGGGCCTGCCGCCGCGGCGCTGGGTGTCCTCGAGCTCCACCTGCCAGATGGAGCTTGCGTCGTGGTAGTCGCCCGGTTGGTTGCCTGCCCCGATGGCGCGGAGACAGACGGTGTTGTCGTGGCCAAGGAAGTCATCCTCGTCGCCGTCGCCAATCTGCCGCGCAACGACGAGGAACCCGTTGGCCTCGTGGTGGTACAGGCGCACAAAGTCGCCGCCCTTGAGCACGTGGATGAAGGCCTCCCCAGAGACGTTGTAGGGGGCGAAGAGGCGGATGCGTATGCCGGATGTCTCGGACGGCCCGCAGGCGAGGAGGACCTTGGACTGGTCGAGGCTTGAGGAGGAGGTGAGGAAGGTGCGGTTTCCGTCGAGGATGAGCTCGTTCTGGAAGACGACCTGGTCGTTGAGGAGGACCGGGTCGCCGATGGCCCTGATCTTGAAGCGCGGCAGGAGGCGAAAGTGGCTGGCGCCGGCGCTGGTGGCATCGAGAGCCACGGAGTACACGCCGCCAACGGCGCGGGTCTGGCGCGTGATGCTGCGCTGGGTGCTGCGGTGGATGATGCGCACGACGTCGCCGTACTTGAGGCTGGCGCCCTCCGGCAGGTCCGTCACCGCCTTGATCTGGAAGATGCATGCCTGCTCAAAGTTTGGGATGGTGGTGGGTGCCGTGTCTGCCTTGGTAGAGGTGGCGTCAGCGGTGGAGGAGGAGGAGTAGGTTGCATTGGTGCTGTCGCCTTGCTGCTGTGTTGCTTTCTGGTGCTCTTGCTGTAGTTTGGTGGGTTGGAAGACGGAGATCTCCTTTGACGAGAGCAAGTCCACGCTCGCCACACCACCCGCACTCTGCACAAACAGTGACACAAAGTCACCGTTGCTCAGCGTGCTGCGGTCGACAATGTCGTCCGCCATCGTGTGTGTGTGTGTGTGTGTGTGTGTGTGTGTGTGTGTGTGTGTGTGTGTGTGTGTGTGTATGTGTGTGTGTGTGTGTTAAATTAAATGGAAAGGCTCAGTGGTAGACAAGTGGGGGGGGGTCGTGCTGCTTTGGTGTGTCCTTGTTCGTCCCCTTGCTTGCTTGCTTGCTTGCTGGCGGGCTTCTTGGAAACCAACACTGATGCTGCGAACCCACCCTGCGAGGGGGAGTGAGTGAGTGAGCAGGGTAGGGTGTGGTGCGTTGTTGTTCCCCTTTCCTCGTGAAGGGGGGGTCGCGTTGAGACAGAGAGAGAAGGAAAAAACAAAAAAGGAGAGGAGGGCAGCGTGAAAAGGACGCGTTGAGACAGCTGCGCGTGTGGCTTGCTTGTTGCTTGCTTGCTTGGTGCTTAGCGACGGGTGGCCAGCTGAAGGAAGGAAGGAAGTAGGCTCAACCAGTGGTCAAAAAGGCGTGGGAACCGTTGGTGGGGGACCAACGGCAGTGTCAACGGTCTTCATCGGTGTCATGTCGTTACCGCCTCGTCACGACCACAGCACCGAAGTCCAAAAAGTGCATCAAATCATTGTGGCTTGTGCAATGATTTGTCAGATGTGTGTGGTTTGATGCTGTTTTAGGGGGTTTGTTTGGGTTTCGCCTCTGTCACAGTCATCGACGAACCGTTGGCGTCATTACTCATCGCGATCTCCAAGCAAGCAAGAAGCAAGACAACGGCACACACCCACACACGCAAGACGCACACCAACCCCCACCCCAAGATAGAAAAGACGCGGGCTGGTTGGTTGCATCGCTGTCATCATCACTATCACACTCCTCCAGTAAGCAACACCGAGCTTGGTGCCACACCACAGATAGCCCTGAGCCAACCCAAACGAAGACAAGACGCAAGAAGCACAAACTTGGAAGCAAACAAACGCCAGAACCACAAACCAGAACCAGCCTAGCCGTGCAGCACGACGCAAGACCACATTCATCTGCCTCCATCGTTGACACTGTCATCAAGCAAGCGACCAAGCAAGCAAACACAGGAGAAGCAAGGAAGAAGCAAAGGGTTGCAGGTGCTCTGCAGCAGGTGAGTCGTGTCAAAGCAAGGAAGTTCGTGTGCTTGTGGTGTGTGTGGTGCAGGCAGGCGGAGATGTGGCTACAAATACACACACAAAAAGAGAAGACACCGTGCGTACCTGTCTGCCGAAAGCTGTCATTGCCATTTTCGTCGTTCACCCCTCCGAACACGCACCTGCACACTCACCTGCTCCGTCGAGCCTACATTATACACACACACACACACATCTCACCTGCAAGCGCACCTAACTTCTTCTTCTGCTGCTTGTTCTGCTTCTCTTCGGATAGAGCAAAGATGGCAGCCGTTCACGCTCGCCTTTGTGGCCTTGGCCTGGGGTTCGCTTGCATCGCGGTCATGGTCTTCATGATGGCGCGCTCAGCCTCACCTCGGCCCGTGGCTGGAACCCAGACACGCCATCACCACCGCAAACCCAATTTTATCGTTCTCTTCGCCGATGGTGCGTGTGTGTGGTTGTTGGTTGGTGGCACGGTGCGGTTGGGGTGCTGTCATGCATGTTGCAGTTGACTCCTGTTACAGCGCAGTTGGGTAGTTTGTGTTGCCTTGTCCTCACAACCATTCACATCACATCACCATTGGGCAGATCTTGGAGTCAACGAGATTCGTCTGGACAACGTGCCAAATGGCTACACAGGCAACAACCACACGTGAGTTTGGCGCGCTTGCAGTGCTGCGCTTTCCTCCGCGCCTTGCAAAGCACTGCCCCCCGTCCGACCTGCATTGTCACACACACACACACACACACACACACACATACACACACACACTCACTCACTCACTCACTCACACACACACACACACGCACACACTCCCCCCCCCCCTCTCTCTCCCAACTCACACTTGCACGCACTCTGGTCTTGCCTTGTGCATGATAGCATCGCCACGCCAAACCTGCAGCGCCTGGCAAATGAGGGCATGGTGTTCCACAACTGGTACAGCGCCTTCCATGTGTGCTCGCCCTCCCGTGCCAGCATGATGACGGGCCGCTACAGCATTCGCAGTGGCATTGGCAGCTCTCCTCTCAAGTATGCACCAGATGCCCCAGGTACGCAGCTGCGTGTGTGTGTATGTGTGTGTGTGTGTGTGTGTGTGTGTGTGTTTGTGCGTGTGTGTGTGTGTTGTGTGTGAGTTTGTGTGTCTGTCTGCCTGCCTGCCTGCCTGCCTGCTTGCTTGCCTGCTTGCCTGTCTGTCTGTCTGTCTGTCTGTCTGTCTGTCTGTCTGTCTGTCTGTCTGTCTGTCTGTCTGTCTGTCTGTCTGTGTGACTCAAATTCTCTCTCACGCACCCTATCCATCTGCTTCCTTTCGCTTGCCCCTCTCTATCACACTCGTGCATCGCACACCGCCGTCCATTCTCCAGGAGGACCACTACCAAGTCAGGTGTTCTCTGCAGAGGCCGTGGGCGGCCTTCCGCTGAACGAAACAACAATCGCAGAGGCACTGCTGCCGCAGGGATACGCTACCATGGCCATCGGCAAGGTGCGTCATGCCTGTCGCGTGCTTGTTGTCCTTGCATCGCTTGCAGCTGACACGCTGTGGTCTCTTGTGATTCGTCGATTGGTGCACGCGTGTACGCACGCACACGCACACACACACACACTCACACACTCACTCACTCACTCACTCACTCACTCACTCACATATTCACGTGGCCGTCACGCATTCCATGATGCCATTGCGCGTTGCAGTGGCACCTGGGCCAGCGAGACATCTACCTGCCCACAGCACGCGGCTTTGAGGAATACTATGGCATCCCCTTTTCACAAGGTCAGCAGCGCCGTGAATATGTGTTTGGATTGTTATCTGAAGCGCACGGCTCTCCGATTCGAGGCACAGGCAACCGCTAGCTCAAGTGGACACACAAACGAACTCTCTCCCTTGACTGTTCAATCACACACACACACAACTCACACACACAACTCGCGCACACACACACACACAACCCACTCACTCACTCACACACACACACACACACACACATGCACACACACACACACACAACTCGCGCTCTCACTCACTCACTCACTCACGCGCTTGTGCGCAGATATGGGGATGAGCTTCTGGCTGCCGTTTGACTACAATGGCATTGCACCGATGGAGCCCACGCCCATTCCCAAGCTGAAAGGCAATGCAGTCGTGGAACAGCCGGCCGCACTGGACAAGCTCGCAGACGAGTACGCGCAAGTTGCAAAGGAGTTTGTCATGCGCAACGCGCAGAAGGACCGGCCGTTCTTCCTCTACCTTCCGTTCAACCACGTGCACACGCCCAACTCGTGCTCGCCGCGCTTCTGCAGCACCAGCAAGTCAGGCCCCGTCGGCGACGCCGTACAGGAGATGGACTGGGTCATTGGCGAAGTGATGGACGCCCTCAAGCACGCGGGTGTCGACGACAACACGCTTGTGCTGTTCACCAGCGACAACGGCGCGCCACTTGCCAACGACGAGCAAGGAAACCTCCCGCTGCGTGATGGCAAGGCGAGCACGTGGGAGGGCGGCTTCAAGGCACCGGGCATTGCGTGGTGGCCAAACCGCATCCCTGCAGGCTCCCAGTCCAAGGCACTCGTCTCCACCCTCGACGTCTTCACCACAGTCATCACCATGGCAGGCGTACGTTGTGCGGCGTGTGTGTGTGAGTGCGTTGCTATGTTTGTGTGTGTGTGTGTGTGTCTGTGTGTCTGTGTGTCTGTGTGTCTGTGTGTCTGTGTCTGTGTCTGTGTCTGTGTCTGTGTGTCTGTGTGTGCGTGCATTGTGCTGTGTTTGTGTGTCTGTGTCAATGCGTGTGTGTCAATGACGGCTCTGCGAACTCAGTATCACACCTTTAACGCCTTTCTGTTCATGTGTGTGTGCGTGTGTGTGTGTCTGTGTGTGTCTGTGTGTCTGTGTGTCTGTGTGTCTGTGTGCGTCTGTGTGCGTCTGTGTGCGTGTGGTGCAGGGCGACGTGCCAACAGATCGCATCATCGATGGCATTGACCTGAGCCCCATTCTCTTCAACGGATCCAAGCAGGGTCATGATTGCATCATGTTCTACCACAACGCCGCTGCAGTTAATGCAAGTGGCGAGCTGTATGCTATGCGTTGCGGCGATCACAAGATCTACTGGGCTACACAGTCCACGACCACGCAGCCCTGGCCCGATGGTCCACAGGACCCGCCCCTCCTCTTCGACCTCGAAGCAGGTGTGTGTAAGTGTGAATGTGCCTGTGTGTGTGTGTGTGTGTGTGTGACTGTGCCTGTGTGTGTGTGTGTGTGTGTGTGTGTGTGTGTGTGTGTGTGTGTGTGTGTGTGTGTGTGTGTGTGTGTGTGTCGT
>NW_004754925.1:1755509-1768317 GCF_000188695.1 Salpingoeca rosetta | reverse complement strand
CCTTTCGTATGTACGTCTGCATCACTCGACACGTACGGACGCCATCCCAAATCCCTCACTAGCTTCCTCACCGAAGTCTGAGCGTCCGCTAAAATACCGCTGGCTAAGGTAAATATCCCCCGCATGCTGCTGACTCTACTCGTCTAGCTATCGCATCACCTGTATGCACTTACTTCTAATCCTGGTCAATGTACCCTCTCATCGATTGCTTCCTCCTCGCATCTTGACCTACACCCCTTCAACTTCCACGAGCTCTAAGTGGGATCATGATGCTCCATGTTTCCGCGATACGGCGGTGTCAGTGGCTGCAGTCGCGAGCCGTTTTACTTTGGGGGTCTGACACTACCAACATCTGCTCGTCATCAAGTACACGATGTAAGCACGACCGATTTCTCGCGTTTCACTTGCCCCGGACCCTGTTTTTTTTCCTAGTACACACAAAAAAAAAAAAAAAAAAAATCAAAAAAAAAAGTAGAGAGGTGAGTGTATCTAACCATTTGTCTGAGAGCCAGTGTGTGTGTGTGTGTGTGGTCGTGTGTGTGTGTGTGTGTGTGTGTGTGTGTGTGTGCGTCTGTATGTCTACCTGCCTGTGCGTCTATGTGCAGCAAACGCCTCTGTTCATGTGCTTTGGCTGTCAATGCACTTTTCAAACACCACAGACCCGGCAGAAACAAAGCCCATCCACCCCAAGAGCACCGAGTATGGATTGATTCGTCTTCGCTTGGAGGAAGCACGGCTCAAACACCTGTCCACCATCTCCATCGTGCCAGACCAGGTGTGTGTGTGTGTTGTGTTGTGTTGTGTTGTGTTGTGTTGTGTTGTTGGCGGTTTCTTGTTCTGCCTTGTCCGTGCATACAAGTCATCGCCGTGCCCTCCTCAAGCACATGCATGCCCAACGGACCCATGCACACACTCTTTCTTCTCTCACCAAAACTCACCCGCCTCTCCACCGCCTCATGCACGCGTCACAGATGGCACGAGGGTCCAAGAGCGAGTTTGCCATCTGCGCGGCACCCGACAGCAAGGCAACGTCGCCAGCATGGCCCAACTGCACACTCACCCCGGAGAACTGGCAGCCAGCGGGCGTATGCAACTCGACCCGCTGCCTTCAGACCAACCCGCACTTTCGCACGCGGTGTGGCCCGCGCCTGTGCCCGGGACCCCGCTGTCCACCTGTTCCCCAGCAGAACTTTGTCGGCTGCTTCCACAACCATATCCTAGGCAAATGCGACTTGCCCATCGTCATCACAGGTCTGTGTGTGTGTGTGTGTCTGTGTGTCTGTCTGTGTGTCTGTCTGTGTGTCTGTCTGTGTGTCTGTGTGTCTGTGTGTCTGTGTGTGTGTCTGTCTGTCTGTCTGTGTGTCTCCATGCTCCATGATGACACGTCCTCCTGCTACTCTCTTCATTTTCCTCACAACTACTACACACACGATGTTCTGCCTTGCTTTCTTTGGTGATCACAGGCACGTGCAGCAATGTAAGCAAACCCTTGTTTGGGAACATGGACGTGGACGTGTGCAACGCCCTTTGTCAAGGGTACGTTCTCGAGGCTTTCTGTTAATTGTGTGTCTGCATGTGTAGGTGTGTGCGCGCGTGGGTGTTGCAATCGTCTTCAAGGCCGCTTGTTGTGAGTGTGCTGCCGTTGTTGTGATGGTGACGCCGTTGTTGTGATGGTGACGCCTTTTGCTCGCTCACAGCGTCAATACTAACACGTCTGCTTCCGCTGTTCTCTGTTTTGCTTGCCTGCAGGCATAATTTCTTCGGCGTGGGCGATGGCGGTGTAGGGTGCTACTGCGGGTCAACCTACGGCAGCCAGGGCGCTGCGCCGGCATCGAATTGCAGCTGGCCCTGTGTCGGTAACCCCTTGCAGACGTGTGGTGGTAAAGACCTCAACAGCATCTACCGCGTCGCGCCCGTCGACCAACCCAGCACCCCATGGCAGCATCTTGAAAGCGTGTAATCCACTCCAAGTCCAATGGCTGGAACTCTGCTGCTTTTGCTGTGTGATGGGTGGGGTGTGAGTTATGCGTTCGCAGCTGAGCGGAAGAGTTGGTTTGAGGGTGACGCGTGTATGCTTGCTGGCAAGCTGGGCGCAGCTGGACCCCTGGACTCTTGGATGTGGGTGCGTGATGGATGCAGTGACGAATGATGAATGTGTAATGTAACCGTGTGTGTGTCTGTAAGTCTGTATGCGCTGCAAATCGTGGTGGTGGATGGATTGATTGTATTGATTGGACTATTGGACCTTGAAAACACAATGAAATGTAAACAGAGAGTAAACAGAGACCACGATGTGGTGGAATGTCATCTTTATCCTTCTTCGTACTGTGTCAGTGCATACTCGCATGTAGGCATGTGCTCATGTGCGACGGCCGGCGGGAAGAGGGAAGGCTGCGCTGCTGGCTGGCTGGTGGAAGCACGGGCAGAAGGGAAGGCAACTCACGACAGACAGCACGAAGTGCAGCAGCTGCTGCTTTGAAGAACATTGGCGAAAGATGTTGCGCATTTTCGACACGGTGAAATTTGCCGCTCCACCACCACTGTCCGCAGCACGCTCCAAGCAGCCAACCAAGCAACCAACCACAACACCCCGCAGCCCTTCCTTCCCTTCCTACTTTCTTGCTTGCCTTGCTCGGCCGAGCCATGCAAGGAACAATGATGGTGGCTGTGGCAACACTGCAAGTGTTGGTGGTTGCCACCATGATCGCCAACGCACATGCACGCTCAACCACTGCAAACGCTTTCGCCCACAACAATCAGGTGTGGTGTTCTGTTGTCCTTGTTGTCCTGTTGTTTTGTTTGTCGTGTGCATTGGGAGAATGAATACACTCCGTCTCCTCTCCTCGTGCCGCCCACACACACACACACACACACACACACACACACACACACACACACACACACACACACACACACATACACACACACACACACATATCAACGCGTGCACTTCCACGCTTTCCCTGTCACTTTCACTCACATGCTTGCATGCACGCATCTTTACCCACCCCACCTCTCTCCTATGTTCGCTAGCTCTGCTCGGATGTACACGGCACACTGGACAGCATGGCGCGTGTGCTTGAAGCGCACGACGTCCCGTTCTTCCCCAAGCACCATGTCGACAAGATACACAACGGCAGTCACAATGACACTACGACCGGACACAAAACGACACGGGAAAACACGCTACTCTCTTCGCTTGTCGACCTGTCTCCAATTCATCGCATGATGACTGCGTTTGGGTGTGACGATCGAAATGAGGACAGCAGCAAAGACAAACAACATCTTGAAGGAGATCACAGGACACCACCGGCTCCACTGTTGACAACCACCACCGCGCACGTGGAAGAGAAGGTGAATGACATCCGCCGCAACAACGCAACGACCAAGCTACCGTTCCAACAACAGTCACAACCCCAACACAGCCGAGTGCGACGAAATCAAGACCCTGTTGTACATGCAGGGCAGTGCACGCTGGCGAGCGTGGTCGATGGCTCGTGTCCTGGTCCGACAATCAACGGCAGCCTTGTAATCTCAGTCGAGGACACCGAGTCGCCCGATGAAGAAACAGATGCAAGCACATTGCGCAGCATCTCTCCGCGGGTGACCAGGCTTGTATTGAATGGGCACATTGAAGCAGAAGCGCTGGAGTGGGTTGTGACCAACGGCAATTGGACGATGTGCCGCTCTTTCTCGGCCATGGGCGTGCAGTTTCCCACGCTTCAGTTGAGCGTGCTCAACCCAATGACAAGCGTCGATACCATCAATATCTGCGACAGCAAAGTGCTTCGAGCACTCGGCACCGACGGCTTTGCCCTCTCACACGAGCTCGTCCACATGGACTTGCACAACAATTCCCTCACATCTGTCCCAGACGTATCTGGCATGACCTCGCTGTCAACCCTCAGCTTGCACAACAACCGCATCCGTGGCATCGCAAAGGACGATTTCAAGGGCTTGCCAGTCCTGCAGCAGCTGCTTCTTGGCGAGAACCTCATTTCTGAGATTGAATCACGGGCATTCGATGACCTCACTCAGCTGCAGGTGCTGACCCTGTTTGCCAACGAAATCAGCACCATCCATTTCGACCTGTTCCATCGTCTCATGAGCCTCACAAAGCTTCAGCTGCATCAGAACCCCATCACAGAGCTTGACGCTCACGTTTTTGCTGGGCTGCCCAAGCTGGATCATCTGAGTCTCGAGGACATGCTCCTCACCAGCTTGCCAGCAACGCTATTCCGAAAGAACACGCGCCTCACTGTGTTGAACTTGGCGGGAAACTTCATCACGTCCCTGCCCAAGACCATCTTCTCTGGTCTGTCATATCTGCAGGGGCTGCAAATCTTCAACAACCGCCTGTCTTCGCTGCCACCAGGCGTACTCGAGGACTTGGCGGCGCTGAAGGTCCTTGACTTGTCGAGGAACGAGCTGACGTCCATGCCTGACGACCTACTTCAGTTCAACCGCTTTCTCGACGAGTTCTTCTGTGCAAACAGCCATCTCACCCAGCTTCCACCCAATTTGTTCGCCAACACCCCAGACCTGCGACTGGTGTCTTTCGCCAACAACGATCTTCACTCCATCGACAATGTGCTTGCAGGAGCGTCCCTGCCTTCCTTGGTTGCCCTTAACCTCAACAACAATCACCTGACGGAGTTGCATCTGTCCAAAGAATTGCCTGCCTTTCGCAGGTTTGGCTTGAGCAGCAACCCCATGCAGGAGCTGCCAGACGTCACCCTCGCGCCTGCCCTGAAAACCATGCGGCTGCAGAACCACGAAATCAAGCACATGGACTTGGCGCCACTTCTTCGTTTGTCCAACCTCGACATCCTTGAGCTCGATGCGTCTCCCCAAGCAGAGTCCAAGGCAGTGTTGACGGACGCCAACATCGGTAGCGTCGCGCCGTTATCAGTGCTCAGTTTGGAGAATGTCGACGTCACTTCCGTGATCCCATTACTTGAACGCCTCCCGTCGCTGAGTCTCGATGCCCTGCATGTGGGCTGGCCGGGCGCCAGCAACGCCACGCTCCCAATCAGCAAGGTGTGCATGCTGCTCGCAAAAAGCGTGCGAGAGCTTCGCATCGCCAACACGAACTACGAAGCCATTGAGTTGTGTGCTGACAGAACATTCCACTCCATCCTTCTGAACGACAACGAGCACCTGCGGTCTGTCACCGTCCACAATCCGCTGCGTGAGCTGAATATGTCCGGGTGCACCCACCTCACTTCTATCGACGCTCCTCCGATTGACATCCTCGACATCAGCAACACCAATTTCCTGCCCGTTGCTGCGCTGTGTACACGCTGGGGCAGACGCATTCTCTTCGCCCGCAACTTGGCCGGAACCATTGACACACGACAAGCGGCGGCAACTGCACGCAACTGCCTTCAGCGAGCGGATGTGATAGATCTTTCTGGCAACACGTGGTTGGGTCAACTGGAGGAGATCAATCGCGTGACAGAGAGATCAGTTGTCTTGTCAGAAGAACAAGATTGGACGGCTGACCTGGTCCCTCTTCCAAGCCGGTCCACCCCTCCCATCCTCCAACTCACTGATGCGCCGATTGAATGTGCGCTTCAGCTGTCAAACCGGGATCTGCGTCGACAGAGTGATCTCTTCACATTTACGCCGCAGATTGTGTTCTCCTTCCACTGCACGTGCGCGCGGGGTTTCAAGATGACATCAGATGGACGGTGTGTGTTAGATGAGCCCAACATCGCTGGCGTTGCCGCTGGCTCCGTGATTGGCGGGCTGTTCTTCGGCCTGTTCGTGGCGTGGCTGTCACGCCACTACCGTGGCCTGACGAAACGCATCGGCCTGCAGGAGCAGTTGCTGGTGGAGATGGACGAGGAGGTGATGGCGCTGAAGAAGGCGTGGGAGATTGAGTATGGTGAGCTGAGACTTGTTGAGCGTGTTGCTGCGGGTGCTTTTGGCGTGGTGTTCAAGGCGGAGTGGGACACAGTCATGGTGGCAGTGAAAGTACTGCAGCAAGGGGTGATGATGTTTGACGAGAACACGGTGCAGGAATTTGAGAAGGAGGTGGAGTTCCTGCAACGGACACGCCACCCGAATGTGGTGCGGTTCTTTGGGGCGGGCACAGACCCCAACGGCAGCCCGTTCCTTGTGCTGGAGTTTGTTGCTCTGGGATCGCTCAAGGACCTGCTGGGGAAGGACATGGAGAATGTGTTGAGGGAGGCGGAACAAGGGGAGCGAAGTAGTGAAGATGGTGCAAGGCAGGATGTAACAACATCTGACATCGTGGGTGAAGAATTGACGTTGGTGAGCACTGAAAGCGATAGAAGGCCTGAGACGATGACTGTGTGGGACTTGAAACTGCGGCTACTGCGCGATGTCGCCAGTGGCATGGCCTTTACCCACAGCCTCGACCAGATGCACCGGTGGGTTGATTGTATGTGTGTGTGTGTGTGTCTGTAATGTGTTTGTTTGTTTGTTTGTTTGTTTGTTTGTTTGTTTGTTTGTTTGTGTGCCTGCAAGCATCAAGTCCCTGCTTCACCCAACCCCACGAGCTCCTGCTTCGACTCACCCCACCATGACCACAACCGTTCACTGCCAACAGAGACTTGAAGAGCGTCAACGTGCTTGTTTCATCATCGCTTCGTGCCAAGATTACGGATTTCGGGTCCATCCGCCGGTGCTTCACCCGTGACAGGCACCAACGACAGCGCACCCGCCTATCGTCCAGTCGTGATGATGATGGTGATGGCCCCGAATACAACCAGCAAGCTGGACTGCAAACGATGGCGGGCACGGCGCTGGCAGCTGGCGTGGGCACACCGCTGTACATGGCACCAGAGGCACTGACGGGTGACAAGTGTAGCTTCGAAGCAGACATCTTCAGCTTTGGCGTGCTCATGTGGGAGGTGGCGACCCAGCGCACCCCCGACTTGATTGAGCAGGAGAAGGGCAGTGACTTCAGAGGGCCACTGCTGACAGCCATTGCGAAGCTCTTGACGGAGGGGAAGCGCCTCAAGTTTGACGACAGCGAAAAAGCTGGTGAGAAGCTTATTGTGTGAGTGCGTCAGTGCGTGAGTGTGTGTGAGCTTGTGAGTGTGTGAGTGTGTTTGTATGTAGGTATCTGCATGTGTGTGTGTCTGGGTCGCTTGCGGATTCTTCTCCTCACCCACTCGCCTACCACGCATCTCTCGCCCACCACACATCACCCCCCCCCCTTCTCTCAGCCATCCCCGAGTGGTTCCAGTCGCTGACGTACAAGTGCATGGCGCAGAACCCGCATGAGCGCCCGTCGTTTGGAGAATTGAAAGACCACCACTTTGCTTGATTGTGCAGCTGTGTGTGTGTGTGTGTGTGTGTGTGTGTGTGTGTAGGTTTGTGTAGGTGTGTCTGTAGAGCTTTGTGCCCGTGTAGCTTTGTGTACGTGTGTCTGTGAGGGTGAGGTCCCTAGGTCCTGAGGTCTGTGCCTCGACGCCTCTAGGCCTCGAGTCTTCAAAAAAACACACACACAGAAACGTATGCAGGACTTGAACCAGCGCCTTCACATTTTCCCTGTAACGGTCGAGATGGAAGACGTTTCTGTGGTGGATGTGCGCTTCTCGTCCGCGTCCTCCTCGTCCTCCACAGGCAGTGGCAGTGGAAAGGGCAGTGGGCGCGAGGGGAAGGGAGGAAGGAAGAGTGCGCGGCGAGGTGGCAGTGGACGCCGTACTGGGCCCGCAGAGTTGCTGCAGTCACTGGAGCGTGACCTGCAACGGCTGCGGATGTACAACGATATTGAGGATGAGGATGAGGATGAGGATGGAGATGTGGCAGTGATTGGCAACGAGGTTGCCCTTGACAGTGACAGCCCACAGAAGAGACTCGGCGACTCTCAGTCTGCGCGACGTGCGCTTGGGTCTCGAGCAGTGCGCACAAGGCCAACATCTACAGTGATGAAGGGCGGTGCCTCCTACGACAGAACAGCAGCTGCGCCCTCCCGCAGGCGAACAGCACAACATCGCACGCCACTCCACAGCGACAGCGACAGCGACAACGAGGGCGGGGATGACCAGGGTCAGGCGCAGGCAGAGAGTCAGCGGCCTTGGTATCGACGCCACGTTGCACGCAGGCTTTCAGAGGCACCCCATCAGCACCCGTGGTACGAGGCTATTCTCAGGTGAGCACAACGCGCGTACGCGTGAATATGTGAGTGAAGCATATGTGTGGGTGTGAATGTGTGAAGGGGTGTGTGTGTGTGCGCATGTGTGCGTATAAATGTGTGAAGGTGTGACTGTGTGTGTGTGTGTGTGTGTGTGTGTGTGTGTGTGTGTGTGAATGTGTGTGTGTATGTGTGTATGCAAGGTGCAGGGTCCTTTCAAGGTGTACCTGTGCGCACTTGTGATGCTTCGACAATCTCGTGTCTGCGACTGCAACCGACGTTCTCACATGTGCAAGCTCATGCCTGCAGCGAGCTGTCCATGGACGACACCGTGTCCAGCTCTGGCCGACAATCACCCGGCGGCACCCCGCTTCCAGACCGCGATTCTCTTGCGTATGTGTGTGTGCATCACACCTGCGCATGCCAGCGCTATTGCTCTCCTCTGTTCTTTGTTGTTGCTCGACAACGACATATGATCCGAGCGTACGCTGCTGTTGAGTCGAGTCATAGCACGATTGTTAATGTCACCCATTCCACTCCACCCCACTCCACTGCTTGCTTTGACGCTTGGTTCTGGTCAGGTATCTGTACCGCAACCTGTACACGGACCGCCTTAACTACCGCAACCGCAAGCTGTCGTCGCTGGAGCCATATCACAAGCGCGACGCCAAGAAGACCTCGACAAGCAAGGCAGCATCGGCATCGAGGACAAAGGGGAAAAGCAAGCCACGCAGCGGCAAGGGCCAGACACGCACACGGAAGCGAACCACGGTGGATGGCTCCATCGTCGTGGAGGGCGAGACGGGCACGCACACTATCAGCGCAGGTACATTAGCTGTGTGCGTGCGTGCGTGTGTGTGTGTGTGTGTGTGTGTGTGTGTGTGTGTGTGTGTGTGTGTGTGTGTGTGTGTGTGTGTGTGTGTGTGTGTGCTGACCGTCAAACACGCTGGTCTTCAGTTGGCAAACAGCACCACCCGTCCTCCAAACTCACGACTGCACCGAAACCAACTCATGGTGCAGGGAAAGGTGCGGGTGGCGGTGGCCGTGCAGCGTCATCGTCGGCCATGACACACGCGGAGTGGATCAAGCACAAGGAGCGGCAGCAGAAGAACGAGGCAGCAAAGCAACGCAAGAAGGAGGTGATTTTGTGTGTCTCTGTGAGTGTGTGTGTGTGTGTGCTTGTTTGTGTGTGCTTGTTTGTGTGTTTGAGCGTGTGTGTGTGTTTGAGCGTGTGTGTGTGTGTGTGTGTGTGTGTTGAGGCAATTGACCACGTGCTGACGCTACCACCAACATCACCATCATCATCTCACCGCGTCCACCAGGAGGAGCAGCTGGCGAAGGAGTTGGAGGAGAAGCGGCGGCAACAGGCGCTCAGGGACCGCGGGCACCAGGAGTATGAGCGATGGCTCAACAGGGACAAGCGCGCACGCAGGGCAAGGTGTAGTGCATTTTTGGGCTGTGGTGTACTTGTGCATGTGTTGTGTTGTGTGTGTGTTGAGTGTTGTGATTGTGTGTGTGTGTGTGTGATTGTGTGTGTGTGTGCTGAGTGTTGTGGCGTGTGTGTGTGTGTTGTGTACTTGTGAGTATGCCTGAGTTGCTTTGTGGCCTGACTGCGCGCACTACTGGCATCAACCGTTTGGGCAGGAAACGCCGGGAAGCAGCAAAGAAGAAGAAAGAGGAGCAACGACGCAAGGCGCGGCTCGAGGAACTCATGGTGAGCCGACATGCACATGTACACATGTGTGCGAGGAAGGTGTTGGTTGGTTGTGATTTGTTCACATCACACTCCTCAGCACTCGCTCAAGTTTTACGACAATGTGTGTGTGTGTGTGCTTACGTGCGTGTGTGGGAGCAGCACGAAACGGAAGAGAACTACAAGGAATGGCTCTACGACTATCATCTCAGGCGCCGCAAGGCAGACGCAGAAGGTCGGCTCATTGACGTGTGTGTGTGCGTGTGTGCGTGTGCGTGTGTGTGTTTGACTTGTTTGCACGATGTTCAATGGAAGAAACCACACAGTTCATGCGCAAACCGCCTCTGCCCACCAATCCACAACGCTACCACGACGACCACCACCTTCACACGACGCCCACGCGTCAGAGCGGGAGAAGCGGCGGCGGCAGGCTGAGCTGCGGCGGGAGGCGAAACAGCGCGGCCAGGCCGCATACGACAAGTGGATCAGAGAGGTGCGCTTCCATGCAGGCTCGTCGGCTGTGATATTGCGGGTGGGCGAGTGAGTGCGTGAGCGACAGCTGTTGCTGCACTTCCCTGCGTTTCCACCACTGCACATCTTGCACGGCATCACCTCCCCCCCCTCTTTACTTCCCCTCATCCCGTCCCACCCCGTCTTCCCCCACATCTCAAATCACCACCCCGGCCCACGTGTAGATTGAGCTGCGGCCGCGGGCACTGCGCTTCGAGCAGCCCGTGGAGTGGCGAGGCGTGCTCGACGATGGCGATGACAGGAACCGCCCAGACGTCTTCTCCTATCGAACACCAGAGGTACGTTGAACAGTGGCGTGCAACGGGGATGATGCTGGTGCTGGTGGAACGATGGGTGCTTGATTTTGTCACTTGCAGCTGCGCTATTGCATTTGTTCCCTCCTACTATGACCACCACCACCACCACCACCACCACCACTGCCACCATCCCGTGATGTGTGCAGGAGGCGACGGTAGGCGGGTGCGGGCCATCCCCACCGCTCCTCTTCCGCGACGCGCAGCTGGCGGAGATGTTTGCAGCAAAGCGGCGATGACACGAGAGGGACCCACGACATCACGCCCCTTTTCCACACACGCACATAATATGCACACATATGCATGCGCATGCCGGTCTGTGAGGTGGGGGTTGCCTGATGACTACTTTATATGTACAGACGAAGAATTGGAACGAACCAAACACCAGCTGTGACATGAATGAATGGGTGAATGGACGCGAACGAACGCACAATGCGAGGCATGATACACAGTCCCCAAGCAATGTGCGCGTGTGTGTGTGTGAATGGTATAGCCCGAGCTAGAGGGCGTTTTCATTGCGCAGCTTGATGGACTTTGCGCCGTCGTTCTGCACGTCAAGCGGGTGAAGGTACTTGACGGTGTTCTCGTTGATGGAGAGCGTGCTTGCGTCCATCTTGTCCGTGTACAGGCACCCGTTGAGGTGATCGACCTCGTGTTGCACAATGCGCGCTGTCCAGCCGCTCAGCGCCACAGAGACGTCCGTGCCCGTCACAGCACACAGGCCCGTGAGGTGGATGTCGACGGGCCGCGTCACGTGCGCGCTGTATCCTGGTATGCTCAGGCAGCTCTCGCGGTGCGTGCTCATCTTCTTGCCATACTTGAGCCGTGGGTTGGCAATCGCTGTGTGTGTGTGTGTGTGTGTGTGTGTGTGTGTGTGTGTGTGTGTGTGTGTGTGTGTGTGTGTGGTGGGACACAGTGACATCGAATATGGCTGCTAGCACGAATGAAGCATTCATTGCACTACGGAGACAGCGATATACAGAGACACACTGACACAGAGACAGACAGAGAGCCAGACAAAACACACAGACACAGACACAGGCACAGACACAGACACAGACACAGACACAGACACAGACACACACACACACACACACACACACAGACGCACACAGACGCACACATACACACATACACACACACTCTCTCTCCCTCTCTCTCTCTGTTTACCTGTGAGCGGGACGGGCCGCATGTCCAGCATCTTGATGTCGCGGAAGTTGGTCTCCAGTTCAATCATGTCTGGTGTCACCTCCATCACAAACAGCTGCGCAGTGTAGGTGGTAGAGAGGTGGTGAGCGAGGAGACCGGGAGGCTTGCTCAAGCAGATAGACAGACACACAGGCAGACGCACAGATACAGACGGATACGCACACACACATAGAGACAGACAGACAGACACACACACACACACACAGAGGCGCATGCACTGACCTGCAAGGACTCGCCAATCTGAGGTGCGCAGAGCCCAAAGCCTTTGTCCTCCCGTAACCGGGCTGACAGTGAGTCCACAAGGTTCCGGATGGAGCCATCCTGTGTGCAAGAGCGTTGCCAGTGGCAGTGGCAGTGCGATCGAGGTGAGGGTCGTCGAAGCGCAGTGAGTGGAGCGGGGAGGGGGGCAAGTGGATGCAGGGGGACGGACGGGGAGACCATGGATGCAGAGAGAAGAATGGAGTGGAACGAACAGAAACACACACAGACACAGACACACAGACACACAGACACACACAGACACAGACACACACAGACACAGACACACAGACACAGACACAGACACACAGACACAGACTCACACACAGACTCACACGCAGACACACAGACACAGACACACACACACACACACACACACACACACACACACACACACACACACACACACACACACACACACACACACACACACTCACACGCTTCCCACCGTGATATCTGAGCGCTGGATGGGTGCTGCCTTCTCCCTCAAGACGGGGTGCCCTGCTTCGATGATCTTCGGCAGTGCCCGCCCCCTTCGTATCGCCCGCAGCAGTCGCATGTCGTGTATTTGCTTTCTTGCTTGCTTGCTTGGGAAGTGCACACGTGTCGTCGTCGTCGTTGTTGTCGTTGCGTTGTTGTTGTGCGTGAACTCCACACCCTTCTCTTCCTTCCTTCCTTGTTGGTTTGTTTGTTTCTTTCTTTCGCGTCAATGCC
>NW_004754925.1:1748009-1753009 GCF_000188695.1 Salpingoeca rosetta | reverse complement strand
GAGGATCTGTGCAAAGTCGGACGGGTGCTTCTGCTTCCCTCTGTATACCCCTCTGAACACGGGGTCTGTGAGGTTGGCTCCAATGTCAAAGAACCGCAACCGCGCTGCACTGCTCATCGTGCTGATCGTGGTGGCAAGTTGGGAAGAATGGCCACAGCATACACATTTTTCGGCACAAAGTGGTTGCATGCACACATCCACACACACACACACACACATCCAGCACACACACGCATCTTCATCTTCCTTGCTCCTTGTTGGTGTGGTAGGGCATGGGGTTTTGGAAGGTGGCTGCGAAGGTGAGCGCTGCGTCGTTTGTGCTTGGAGTCTCCATCGAGTGGTTTATGCTCCACGTCCAAGTTGGCGAGGAAACCTTCTGTAAGTTTGTTCGGCGGCGCGGGCGTGTTTGCAATAATGTACAGCGTGTTTGCAGAACTGGCCACACACTTGCCTGCCATGGAACACATGCACACACTGACACACTGACACGCACACAGCATACGCACACACACTTACTCACACACACACAAGACACACACACTCACTCACACTCACACATACACACTCACATTCTCACTCACTCATGCCACTGTCGGTTTGTATTGTAGACGACACGGTGACACGACTGGAGGCAGAGAGGCGAGTCCAAGACAGTCAGGCACCACCACAAGGCGATAGCGTCGCTCATTCAACACAACAGCAGCAACAAGAGCAGCAAGGGCGGTAACGAGTTTGGGCACCGTGACACCATGCCTGGGCGTTGGTCTGTTGGGCAATACGTGGCCCTGTGCTTCTTCAGCATTTCCTCCATGATGCTCGGAGCATCCATGACACACAACTACTACAAGCCCGACTTGGTACGCTCACATAACATGTATGCGTGCGTGCGTGCAGGTGCGCATGTGTGTCCTTGTTTTTTTTTGGGGGGGGGAGGGGCCTGTGTCACACACCTTGTTGCGTGCTGCTGCGTTTACTGTTCTTCCACTTTGCACTTTTTCTGACCACTGCTGGTATTGGCACTGCTGCTGTTGTTGGTGTTGTTCTTCTTCTGTGCGCAGACCATTCCGGCCGAGCCCGTCAAGCCCAACAGCGTGCTGAAGAAGCGAACCGTGGCCATTGTGCCGCCACGTGGCGCACGCGACGACGACGAGTCATCAAACCATTGATAGCTCGGTGTGTGTGTGTGTGTGTGTGTGTGTGTGTGTGTGTGTGTGTGTGTGTGTGTGTGTGCGTGCGTGTGTGTGCGTGTGTGTGTGTGTGTGTGTGTGTCAGTGTGTGTGTGTGTGTGTCTGTGTGTGTGTGTGTGTCAGTGTGTGTGTGTGTGTCAGTGTGTGTGTGTCTGTGAAGGCGTGTTCCTTGCTCCGCTAACACACAAGGGCCGAAGAATCAATAAAGACATTCACAAATCGCAATTGGTGTGTCGGCGAAGATGGCGGACAACCACAACAATGACAGAGGCGGTGCAAATGCCAACAACAACAGTCTGGACATCTTTGGGGTGGTGAATAGGCACGCGAACGTCTTGCCAGACGCCCTCTCCCACAGCGACATTCGATCGCAGATCACCGCAACTAAGGTGTGTGTGTATGCGTGTGTGTGTGTGTGTGTGTGTGAGTGTGCGTGTTCATGTGTGTGTGTGTGTGTGAGTGTGCGTGTTCATGTGTGTGTGTGTGTGTGTTGGCGTGCGTGTTCATGTGTGTGTTCATGTGTGTGCGTGTGTGTTTGCGAGCTGATACTGAGGTTCATGCCACGAATGTTGCGGTGGCATCCCTGCATCCACCCTGCAGAAGGTGTATGGAAAGCTCTTGACGCCGCTTGGGCTCTATCTTCGAAATGGTGGGTGACACAAACCGCGTCCATCTGGTTTGCTGTATAACCGTCGGTCTTGTACTCAACCCCTGTTGCCATCGCTCACCTATCTTTCTGACCACCACTGCTCCTAGGCCATGACAATCCTGAAGTGGTACAGGCGTTTTTGGACGCTGGCGCTTCCGTCTTTGTCAAGGACAACTTGTAAGCACTGGATTGCTGGTCTGTGTGTGTGTGTGTGTGTCTGTGTGTCTGTGTGTCTGTGTGTGTGAGTGCATTTGCACAAGCCCCCCCCCCCCATCTTCACCCACTCATGAACAAACAAACAAACACACACACACGCACACACGCACACACACACGCACACACACACAAGGGACATGTCGCTGCTGCATTATGCGGCCGAGGCGAATGCACACAGAACACTTGAGTTGCTCCTGAAGCAGGAAGGCGTGGAGCAAGAGGTTGACCGCCTCGGCACCACCCCGCTCGATGTGAGCACACCTGCTCCTTGTGAATCAGCCTCCTGGTGCTGATGCTGGTGCTGGTACTGGGGCTGCGTGTAACGCGCACGGACACGCGCGTACATGCGTCATCGCAGTGCTCACTGCACGCACTGACTTGTGTCGCTCCTTTTCCCATCCACTCAAACCACAGTTGGCTGTCAAGCGGAACCACCACGCGTCAATGGCGCTGCTGGACGCCACGTCCCTGAACCTCATGCGAATGTGCAGGTACGCGCTGCATCGCGTTGCTTTACCTTGGCTGCTGCTGTTGCAGTGACGACGACGCTGGTCATGCTCATCTCGTGCTGTCATGATGTGTGTGTGTGTGTTTGCTCTGTGTGTGAATGTGCGTGTGTGTGCGTGTGTGTATGTGCGTGTGTGTGTATGTGCGTTTGCTCTGTGTGTGTTTGCTCTGTGTGTGAATGCGCGTGTGTGTGCGTGTGTGTATGTGCGTGCGTGTGTATGTGCGTTTGCTCTGTGTGTGTTTGCTCTGTGTGTGAATGTGCGTGTGTGTGCGTGTGTGTATGTGCGTGTGTGTGTATGTGCGTTTGCTCTGTGTGGGTATGTGCGTTTGCTCTGTGTGTGTGCTCATGAACACATCAGGGCTGCGTTTCTTCGGGAACATGGTGCAAAGGTTCCATACGTGCTCAGGGACACACGTGACTTCCCCCAGTCCCTCAAGGTCTAACCCTCACACGCGAGTGTGTGCATGCGTGTATGAGTACGTGGATGGAGCGATGGGTGAATGTACTGGTGATTGAGTGAGTGAGTGAGTGAGTGAGTGAGTGAGTGAAGGATTGTGCGACCTCACGCACCCTGCGGCGCGATTGCTGCGATCTGACACTCTACTCACATGTCCATCCCACCTCCCCGTTAATTTCACATGTGCAGCTGTTCCTGAACTACGACCGCCCATATCCGGGGTTTAGCATGCGCATCACCCCATCGTCCAAACACGACACACACGCGGGTGAGAGAGTGTGTGCGTGTGCGTGTGCGTGTGCGTGTGCGTGTGCGTGTGCGTGTGTGTCTTGGGTTGCATGTGATCATCACTGCCATCACTGCCATCACTGTCTTGTGGCGCACGCTCACATTCCTCCAACACCACGTCGCAACACGTGCATCGTCATCATCGTCGCAATGTTTCTTCGATGGCTGCTGGCCGTGTGTGTGTGCTCTGTGTGTGTGTGTGTGTGCGTACGTGCGTGTGTGTGTGTGTGTGTGTGTGCAGCGGGCTTTGATGCCGTGGCGGCACAACAGCACATGCTCGACGTCGCATCGCACGAATTCCTCAACGAAAACAGGTCATGTCAACCGCAATTCCTCCCCTCTTCTTCTTTGTGTTGTGTGTGTGTGTGTGTCTTGGGCCTTAGCATGTGCTGGTCTTGGCTTCACATGTACACGTGTGCACGAGCCGTCTCACTTTAATGCATCGACACTGTGCGTGTGTGTGTGTGTGTGCGTATGTGTGTGTGTGTGTGTGCGCGTGTGTGTGTGCGTATGTGTGTGTGTGTGTGTGTGTGTGTGTGTGTACAGGGTTGCATTGATCAAATACGAGGACGCCATGACAGCGGACGGACGGGAACACATTCGCCTGCTGTACCGCCACCTCTTTGATACACAGGAGTAAGGAGGCGTCACTCTGCACGAAGTGTGTGTGTGTGTGTGTTGTGTAAGAGAACCAGAGTGTGGGCTTCGTCACACAATTTTGCTCCATCACCACCACCACCATCGTCGTCATCCTCGTCATCATCATTGTGCAGTTTCCGTGTTGAGCAGGCGCGGTCCTCACGTGCCATCATCTTCAACGAACGGGTGCGGTGGTGGCTGTTTCCGCAGTTTGCGTTATTGGCCGGAGTTGATGTGCTCGTTCCTGTGGTGCTTTGAGGACGCCTGCTGTTCCTGCCTCCATCGCACCCTCACAAACCACTCACACATGAACACACACACATGAACACATGAACACACACACACACATGAACACACACACACGCCCGCCGCGTGTTCTCTTGCAGGTTGTGCGCGGGCTGTTTTGCCGCGGGGAGCAGCCGCCATCACCGTCGACTCCACGCGTGTACACATACGCAAATGATGACAGCTTGACGCAAGAGCAGCGGCAGCGCATTCAGCGTACGTGCTCACACGTGTGCGTGTGAACTTTTGTGTGCTTGCGCATTGTGTGCGCATATGTGTGTAAATGTGTGTGCGTGTGCGCGTTATGTGTGTGTGCACTCCTTGTTGCTCCATCCCAGTTCACGCTGATGTAATCGCGTCCTGCTTGCATCCACGAATGGCGCAGAGCATCTTCGTCGCCACTCGCAGCCACAACCGTCTGGTGTGCGCGTGATGCAGATCACTGATGCCTTCGATGAGGTTGTACCGCTCGCGTTGCACCGGCGTCGTGGTTGCCTGCAGGCAACGCTCGACCCGCACAGACCGACGGCATGCGCACGCGTGTACTGCACAACCAACCTTCCACCTCTTGACTGGAACCAGGGTGAGGGCCAGCGCTAGCGGGTGTGTGTGTGTGTGTGTGTGTGTGTGTGTGTGCGTGTGCATTTGTTGTGCGTGTGTGTATTTGTTGCTTGTGTGTTGTGTGTTGTGTGTTGTGTGTTGTGTGTACTTGTTGTGCTGTGTGTGTGTGTGTGTGTGTGTGTGTGTGTGTGTGTGTGTGTGTGTGTGTGT
>NW_004754925.1:1743051-1747688 GCF_000188695.1 Salpingoeca rosetta | reverse complement strand
CGTCGTCGTCCGTCCGTCGTCGTCGTCGTCGTCGTCGTAGTGTGTGTGTGTGTGTGTGTGTGTGTGTGTGTGTGTGTGTGTGTGTGTGTGTGTGTGTGTGTGTGTGTGTGTGTGTGTGTGTGTGTGTGGTTGTCTGAACTGCGTTGCTCATCACATTGCACCCTGGTGCTCTTTATTCCGACCAACGGCAGATGAAGCGGACATGTGTCGCTTGTTGACGTCGCACGCAAACACACACGCGACCGTTCCACACGACCACGCCCTCCTCATCGACTATGGGCCGTTCGCAAAGGTCTGCTTGCTTGAGCAGTGATCGTGTACAATGATGTTGTGGTTGCATGTTGTGGTTGTTGGTTGTATGTTATGGTTGTGTGGTTGTGTGTGCATGTGCGGGTTGTCTCGACATGTCCGCATGCTGCAGCGGCTGTCATCACCACCATCATGATGATCACGCGTGCTCCTCAATACGCGCACTTTGCGTGTGCAGGTCACCGCGTACGCGTTTTGTCTGTTCGTCCGCGCACCAGGTGAGACGCGGGCGGCGTTCCTGCTGTGGTCGCTGGTGCTGTCGTGATCGTGATTGTCGTGACTATCGTTTCACTTCTGGCGTGCAGTTGTGAAAGCACACACATGCACATCATCACACACACACAAAGAAAAACTCACACCATCACACACACCATCACACACACACACATGCAATCATACGATATCACACTGGCAGCTGGGGAATCGCTTCAGCTGGTTGTGGAGGGCTCTGTTGTCCCGTTTCAGGGCGATGTCCTCACAGGAATGCCGGTCCGTTTACCCATGCCAGTGTCATGCGCATGTGTTGCGCTCGTTCTTGTGTCACGAACCAAGTGCACACACAAATAACACACAAACACACGTGCGCACATGCACAGATGGCATGCACCGTGTCAATAGCGCCTTCACGCACTCCTTCATGTGTTTGTGTGTGTGTGTGTGTGTGTGTGTGTGTGTGTTGTTTGCAGCGCCACGACCCATCGCGCATCTTCTGGCAGCCGCTGCTCTGTCATGGCATCGACACGCCAGCTCCCGCCGCACAGGAGCCCTTCACAACGTGTGTGTATGTATGTATGTATGTATGTGTGTGTGTGTGTGTGTGTGTGTGTGTGTGTGTGTGTGTGTGTGTGTGTGTGTGTGTGTGTGTGTGTGTGTGTGTGTGTGTGTGTGTGTGTGGGTTGTTGTTGTTGTCGTTCATGCGCGTGTATGCGCATACGCATACACAAACGCACGCGCACGCACCCACCCACATGCATGAATGCACTCTCTCATCCGTGTCCTGTCGACTTGTTCTTCTCCCTTTTTCCTGCCATCATCACTTCCAACCCCTCAGCCTCAACCTCTCGCTCACTCACACAACTTCGCCAATCATGTCCACCTTACGCCATGCTTGTATCGCCACTCAGGCCGCGTGCGTGGAACGTGTGGGCAGAACTGCCGGACTTCGATGACGCTGACGAGGGGGACGATGATGATGGTGGTGGCGATGGTGATGATGGTGGTGGTTCTGTTGCCTTTGAGGGACAGGCGTTGGACACACGGGAAGAGGCAAGAAGTGCTGACGATGACAACGAGTGGACATGCATTGTGTTCAACCCGCGCGTTCCAGTGCGAGGTGGGCACCGTTGCACGTGTGTATGTGCTGTGTTTCACCTGAAGCACACGTTTGCTTGCACTTGCTGTGCTTTTTCCATGCCCCACACAGCACATGTGTGTGTGTGTGTGTGTCTCTCTCTCTCTCTCTCTGCGTGTGTGTGTGTGTGTGTGTGTGTGTCTGTCTGTCTGTCTCTCTCTCTCTCTCTCTCTCTCTCTCTCTCTCTCTCTCTCTCTCTCTCTCTCTCTCTCTCTCTCTCTCTCTCTCTCTCTCTCTCTCTCTCTCTCTCTCTCTCTCTCTCTCTCTCTCTCTCTCTCTCTCCCCCCCTGTGCCCTCACAGCTTTGCGTGCGTGCTTGTGGCTGTGGGGCGTGTTGGCAGGGACCCGGCTGTTCCGCGTGCGACCTGCTGGGGAAGCGACGGCCGTGTCTGTGCGCCAGTTTGATGTGTTTGGGGTGCTGGCGCACTCGTGTCTGTTCCCCCGACAGCGCCAAGAGGGCGATGGCGATGGCGATGATGGTGCGGCGGGCGAGGTGTTGCACGTGCCGCCACGAGAACACCAAGGAGACGAACATGTGACAGATGCGGATGTGGCGTGAACCCAAACACTCAAACAACCTCCTGCTGCTTGTGCTCGTGCATGTAAATTGTTGTGCCTCTTGCACGCTTTTACTGTCTGAATAAACGCTAATTCAACACGCACATCGCAGCCCAAGATGGACAGACAGACACACACACACACACACACACACACACACACACACACACGACACGACACACACGACACGACACACACACACACACACACACACACACACACACACACACACACACACACACACACACACACACACACACGCACACACACGTGCCACTCACACATAAATCATATATGGATGTTTAAAGGCGAAGTAATGGGACACAGCATCTAAGAGATAGATTAAAGGGTGATGGGGTTGACGAAGGGCTTTGGGGCGTGTGGGTGAAGAAGAGATTCTTGTGTAATATACCCTTTGACCTCATACAGACATACATAGAGACACATAGACAATATGCACACACATGGACACACAGAGAGACACGCACACATGCACACACACATGCACAAACACACAGACACACACACACATACACACACACCTTTGACTTCTTCTGGGCCGCTTTTTGCTGTGCCTGAATCTTTTGCTGTCCACGAGCCATCCTTGGTTGTCACCACCAGATGGGATGGAGGTGGAAGGTGGGAGAGAGAAGGGGGAGGGCGTGGAGAGGGAGGGAGAGCAGCAGCAGCAATGCACAGAGCACAACAAGCGCACCAAGCACAACAAGCACAACAAGCAAGGCGAGCAGCGTTGTGGAAGAGGCACGGGTCGCGACACCATAAAACATTGAAGCCAATATCAGCACATTCGCCAACCAACCACGACAACAACTTGGCATCTGCTCACACCCTACCCCTCCACCAAGCAGCAGCCTACAGCAGCCATGTCTGGCAAGGACGACGACCTGTTCTTTGTGACCAACGTGCAGAAGGCGGGCATTCTGTTCAAGCGCCCGTTCTTGCACGTCTCTGGCAAATGGCAGCGCCGCTTCTTTGTTCTCAAGGACGGCTTTATGCTGTAAGTCTGGCAAGCAAGTGTGCTTGTGTTGTGTTGTGTCGTGTTGTGTTGTGTTGGGTCGCGTTGTGTTGTGTTGTGATGTGTGTTGTTGGATCGTATTTCGAGGTCACGCAGCGTGTCTTGTGACTTGCTGTTGCTTGTGTTGTTGTGGATTGGCGGTGACAGCAGCGTGTATCCTGATGTGCTCGTGCATCTTGCTGGTGCTTTCGTTGCAGGTATTATGCGGAGAAGGAGGCCAAGACATTTGCCGAGACTGGAAACTTCAACATCCATCCCAAGGTCGGGCAATAACTCTCTCTGTGTGTGTGCATGTGTGTGTGTGTGTGCGTGTGTGTGTGTGTGGGTGGGTGGGTGCGTGTGTGGGTGCATGAGTGCATGTGTGTTGACGTTCATGTGTGTGTGTGCACTTGTTCCGTGTCCATTCACTGACCCAATACTTTCACATTCACAATGACAAACTAGGCGTTGTTGCATTCTCTCACTGCCCCTTGCCTCTGGTTCCCCTCACCCAACTGACCCAACTGACCTCACTCACTCACCCACACATACTGACGAATGCAGGGCGTCATTCCACTGGGAGGGTGCCTGGTCAATCACACGACGGAGACCGACAAGCCATATGCCATCTCCATCAACCACCCAGACTTTGGCGAGTCAAACGTCATCGTCGCCACAGACACAGAGGAATCCTTGAAGGATTGGATTGACAAGATCAAGGAGTGCACGCGCATGTACGTACAGCGGGGTCAATCAATGTCATTACGGCCACAGTCAAACGCCTACCCATGTTGGCTGTGTTGCGCTGTAGAAGTGGGCTCTTGTGGCTGCAGCTTAGCTTGTTCACGCCTTGCATGTACAACTAACTCTCCCTCAACACCCCTCATCTTTTGCACCATGCGTGTTTCTTCACACCAGCACGTACAAGAACGCCCAAGTTGGCGAGACGATGATCAAGTGTCTCAAGGCCAAATCGGAGGTCATTGAGGAGCAGCGCAAGGAAAACCAGGAGAAGCTCGAGGTGCCGACAGCGCTCATGCACACATGCAACCAACCACACAGACACATAAAAGGCTTGATGAGCAGGGGGCATGGTGCCCTGCGGGGTGTTCTGCACATATGTTGTGCTTGGTCCTATCTGCCTTCTTCTCACGCGACCACCGGCACCACCACCATCACGGCGTCGCGTGTTGCCAGGCGGAGACGCTTGCGCTGCAAGAGGAGCGAGAGCTTCGGGAACAGATTGAGGAACAACTGCGGCAGCTGCAGGCGGAGAAGGAAGCAAAGGAGCAGGAAGCGATGCAACTCAAGGAGCGAGAGGCCGAGCAGAGACAGTCAGTTGGCCGTAGGCCGTATTGGCTGTGGTGCACCTGCAGATGATGCGTGTTGTCGTGTGGTCGTAGGA
>NW_004754925.1:1728775-1737201 GCF_000188695.1 Salpingoeca rosetta | reverse complement strand
GGATGCGTGGTGTGCGTATCTGTGTATGTGATTTGCATATGTGTGTTTATTGAGTGTGTAGTGAGTGTGTCCACACGTCCGCAGCACAATCTCCTGTCATTGTTTCTTTCCATTTCAACATTCAAGCACAACACATTGTTTGGGTGTGTGTACATACGTACCTTGCAATCGCCCGAGGAAGAGTGTGATCTTTAGAAGGATAAGATGCTGGCTCAGCTCACGTAGGAGATTCTAGGTACACACACACACACACACACACACACACACACACACACACACACACACACACACACACACACACACACACACATCTTCTCACGCGTGGCATTGCAACTTGTATTGTACGGTGGAGCAGCATGCTGACGAGTACAGCGACGACGATAACGACGATGATGCTGGCGCACCGGTGGCCGTGAGCGATCAGGAGCACAATGAAGATGAGGAGGAGGGGGAGGATGCACACGCACCTCATAACGAGGAGAGGGAGGAGGAGGAAGTGGCAGTTAGTGGCGATGATGATGATGAAGCAGCAACAGCAGCGGCGCAGGATGAAGTGGAAACAGCGGGCAATGAAGAAGAGGAAGAGGAAGGTGGTGAGAATGGGCACGTTGATGTGGGCGGTGATGAAGACACGGATGTTCCGCCCGAGGAGATGCCGCTGGTGCAGCTGTGCCAGCACGTGTGGTCGCTCACCACGCCAGACGACGACGACTGCGTGGACGGCGGACAGATGCGCACGTTCATGACCATGTCGCAGCTGCCAAACAACACCCTCGGCCTCATCTGGAGCATGGTCGACACAGAGCAGCGCGGCAAGGTGTGTGTGTGTGTGTGATTGTGCGTGTGCGTGTGTGTGTGTGATTGTGTGTGATTGAGCGTTTGCATATGTGTGTGCGAGTGATTGAACGTGCGTGCTTTCTGACGTGTTCGTGGGAGCGCTTTTTTGCACGTGCGAGCTCATGTCCACGCGCTCCACGGCCACCTTTGCTCACATGTCACCACATCTCACCATTCCCCATCTCACCATTCCCCTTCCTCCTTGTTTCTTGCAGCTCGACTACCGGCAGCTTGGGTTTGCGCTTGGCCTGATGGGGCAGGCGCAGCGCGGTGAGGAGCTTGACCCCTCTGTCATCGGGCCCGCCACACCGCCACCAACGCTGCACGGGCTGCCCCCGCCTGCCGATGAGGACGACAGCACAGCGTAATCCACAGCACACTGTAATTCACAGCACCCCACACATCACAGCACCGCATACGTCACAGCGCGGCATACGTCACAGCACAGTGTATTCTCCCACCAACCACGCATTCGGAGCTTCCTCCTCCTCTTCAACCTCCCATGCTACCTCGTCGTTGTTATGTTAGCGCGCTTGCCCTCGTCTTTGTTTCTTGTTCATTCTGCCGTGTTGTCTGCGTGCGTGCATACGTGTGTGCATGTACGTGTTCATTCTCAAGCAGCCCCCTCCCCATCAGTTGTAGCTCCCCGTCTCATGCTTGTGCTCATCATCGCTTGTCGAATGTGTTCTTCGTCTTTCCTTTGGGTTTTGTCAATGTCACATCAACAACGACACGCCAAGTACAGCAGCATCAGCCACAAGAAGGTGAAGTTGAAGGTGAGGTTCTCCCCTCTTCACATGTCCGAAACAGCACGCAAACACGCGCAGCAGGCAGGCGTGGTCAGATGTCCTTGATCTCCGCGGGAAGCGGGAGCTTGCTGTGTTTCGCCTCCCAATGTTGCTTGTATGTTTTCGCGTTCACCATTTGGGACTACAAGTTTTCGTCACAGCGCAAAAGAAGAGTAGACAGCAAAACACCAGTACGGCGTGTTGGACGCAGTGATACATGAATCCGTTAGTGGCACGAGGCAAGCGCGCACATCAATGGTATGATCCACACAGCCAGTCAGCATCTGAGCAGAGCGCACAAACAGAACAAACCTTGCACGCCTCGCACATGACGTTGAAGGCCTTTTGGATGTTCTTTGCGTGGTCGCCGCCCTTCTTGGCCATCTTCAAAGCAGTCGGAAAGCAGCTACGGTCAGGCAGCAAGCCGCATACACAATAAAAAACACGCATACAGACATACATAGAGACACATAGACAATATGCACACACATGGACACACAGAGAGACACGCACACATGCACACACACATGCACAAACACACAGACACACACACACATACACACACACCTTTGACTTCTTCTGGGCCGCTTTTTGCTGTGCCTGAATCTTTTGCTGTCCACGAGCCATCCTTGGTTGTCACCACCAGATGGGATGGAGGTGGAAGGTGGGAGAGAGAAGGGGGAGGGCGTGGAGAGGGAGGGAGAGCAGCAGCAGCAATGCACAGAGCACAACAAGCGCACCAAGCACAACAAGCACAACAAGCAAGGCGAGCAGCGTTGTGGAAGAGGCACGGGTCGCGACACCATAAAACATTGAAGCCAATATCAGCACATTCGCCAACCAACCACGACAACAACTTGGCATCTGCTCACACCCTACCCCTCCACCAAGCAGCAGCCTACAGCAGCCATGTCTGGCAAGGACGACGACCTGTTCTTTGTGACCAACGTGCAGAAGGCGGGCATTCTGTTCAAGCGCCCGTTCTTGCACGTCTCTGGCAAATGGCAGCGCCGCTTCTTTGTTCTCAAGGACGGCTTTATGCTGTAAGTCTGGCAAGCAAGTGTGCTTGTGTTGTGTTGTGTCGTGTTGTGTTGTGTTGGGTCGCGTTGTGTTGTGTTGTGATGTGTGTTGTTGGATCGTATTTCGAGGTCACGCAGCGTGTCTTGTGACTTGCTGTTGCTTGTGTTGTTGTGGATTGGCGGTGACAGCAGCGTGTATCCTGATGTGCTCGTGCATCTTGCTGGTGCTTTCGTTGCAGGTATTATGCGGAGAAGGAGGCCAAGACATTTGCCGAGACTGGAAACTTCAACATCCATCCCAAGGTCGGGCAATAACTCTCTCTGTGTGTGTGCATGTGTGTGTGTGTGTGCGTGTGTGTGTGTGTGGGTGGGTGGGTGCGTGTGTGGGTGCATGAGTGCATGTGTGTTGACGTTCATGTGTGTGTGTGCACTTGTTCCGTGTCCATTCACTGACCCAATACTTTCACATTCACAATGACAAACTAGGCGTTGTTGCATTCTCTCACTGCCCCTTGCCTCTGGTTCCCCTCACCCAACTGACCCAACTGACCTCACTCACTCACCCACACATACTGACGAATGCAGGGCGTCATTCCACTGGGAGGGTGCCTGGTCAATCACACGACGGAGACCGACAAGCCATATGCCATCTCCATCAACCACCCAGACTTTGGCGAGTCAAACGTCATCGTCGCCACAGACACAGAGGAATCCTTGAAGGATTGGATTGACAAGATCAAGGAGTGCACGCGCATGTACGTACAGCGGGGTCAATCAATGTCATTACGGCCACAGTCAAACGCCTACCCATGTTGGCTGTGTTGCGCTGTAGAAGTGGGCTCTTGTGGCTGCAGCTTAGCTTGTTCACGCCTTGCATGTACAACTAACTCTCCCTCAACACCCCTCATCTTTTGCACCATGCGTGTTTCTTCACACCAGCACGTACAAGAACGCCCAAGTTGGCGAGACGATGATCAAGTGTCTCAAGGCCAAATCGGAGGTCATTGAGGAGCAGCGCAAGGAAAACCAGGAGAAGCTCGAGGTGCCGACAGCGCTCATGCACACATGCAACCAACCACACAGACACATAAAAGGCTTGATGAGCAGGGGGCATGGTGCCCTGCGGGGTGTTCTGCACATATGTTGTGCTTGGTCCTATCTGCCTTCTTCTCACGCGACCACCGGCACCACCACCATCACGGCGTCGCGTGTTGCCAGGCGGAGACGCTTGCGCTGCAAGAGGAGCGAGAGCTTCGGGAACAGATTGAGGAACAACTGCGGCAGCTGCAGGCGGAGAAGGAAGCAAAGGAGCAGGAAGCGATGCAACTCAAGGAGCGAGAGGCCGAGCAGAGACAGTCAGTTGGCCGTAGGCCGTATTGGCTGTGGTGCACCTGCAGATGATGCGTGTTGTCGTGTGGTCGTAGGATATTGTGATTTGTGATGCGTAGTTTGTGACCTTGCACGCAACGCTTGTCCCCTTTCTAACACACACACACACACACACACACACACACACACACACACACACACACACACACACACACACACACACACACACACACACACACACACACACACACACACACACACACACACACACACACACACACACACGCACACGCACACACACACACACACACACACAAACGCCAATGTTCATTTGCGCGTGTGCTTACAGGCGATGGAGGAGCGAGCAATGTCGCTTGAGCAGGACCGCAAGTCAACACACCAGCAGCTGCTGGATGCACAGACGCAGATGCAGACGATTGCGCACGAGATGGAGAGCGCGTCCACAACAGCGGAGCAGCTGCAGGTGAAGCTCTCTGAGGCGCAGCTTGAGCGGCAGCGCGCGGAGGAGCAGGCCCTGCGAGAATCGGAGGAACGCCTCAAATTGGAGAAGAAGTTGAAATTGGCGGAGGATGCCCTGCTGCGGCTGGACAAGGCGCTCAGGGACAGCGGCGTTAAGCGCAGCGAGCTCGTGGCGGTGCGTGCGTGCATGTGTATGTGTTTGTTTTGTGTGTGCATGTGTGCGTGCTTGTGCATGTGAATGTGCTTGTTAGTGTTTGCGTGTACGTGCTTGCTTGCATGTCTACTTTTGTGTTTGAACATCACTCACGACTCAACCGTGCAACCAACCACGTCATCATCATCACCACGTCCCACCCCACGTGCCGCCAACACCTGCAGGCCGATGTGAAGCAGCTCAAGTCGTTCTTTGAAGACGTCTTGGACGACCAGTTCTGGGATTCGCAGAAGTCGATCATCATGGAGAGCGCGGTGAAGGCGCGGCCGGAGTACCAATCGTTTGAGCTGCGTACTGCTGTCGACGCAAAGAAGAAGGAGGTCAAGGCAAGGGGTGGCCCCCGCACGATGGCACAGAGCACCAGCAGCGCGAACAGCGGGGATGGAAGCGTTGGTGGCGGAAGCGGTGATGGTAGTGTTGGTGGTGGGAATGCTGATGGCGGCGATGGTGATGTGGTCACGGCACCGGCGCAACCGGTGGAGTGAGGGCGGCGGCAGCGGTGTCGGTGTTGCATAATGGACCTCAAACGATCGACGTGAAGCGGCTCTGTCTGTCTGTTGCACTCTGTGACGTGTGGTTGTTGTCAATGCATGGTTTTGTCGTCCACAGTCGTATGCGTTTACGTTTTCGTGCGTGCGTATGTGTGCATTCATGCATGTGTGGTTTTGCTTTTTGTATCGTATCATCATAGCACGTGTTGTTGTGCGAGATACATTGTTACATTACATTCATCGCTGTTCTGAGTGTGCGGCTCAGGAACGAAGCAGGGCCTTCTTTTTGTTTCGTGTGTGTGCATGTGTACGTGTGTTGGTGGCTTGTCATCCTTGTGACTTTGTGCTTTGCCTGCCCCTCCATCCGTGTGTATCAGTGTGTGTGTGCGTGTGTGTGTGTGTGTGTGTGCATAATGTGCTTGTTTCGTTTTGTTCAACATGAACGCCTCAGTGCAATGCGTGAGAGACACTGCAAAACAACTACAGCCGCATTGTTTATTGCAGGGGAAGATAGTGCCGATTGCTGGCGAAATGCTCCACAAAGTATCCCAGCCCCGCCTCCTCATACAACGCCTTCGTCAACGTGAACCTGTGTGTGTGTGTGTGTGTGTGTGTGTGTGTGTGTGTGTGTGTGTGTGTGTGTGTGTGTGCGCGCGTGTGTGAGTGTGTGAGTGTGAGTGAGTGAGTGTGTGTGTGTGTGTGAGTGTGAGTGTGAGAGTGAGTGAGTGTGTGTGTGTGTGTGCGTGTGTGCAAAAATGAGAGGGAAGAAGCAGAGCAAAAGTTGCAGTCACCTTTCGAGATTGTCTGTTGATGATGCGAAGACGGCAGCGCCGCGCCACGCATCCAGCGACACGTCTAAGAAGGGGGGGGGGAGGATGAGAGGAGTGATGAGAACAGAACTACACAGCAGGCAAACGGGGGGGGGGGGATAGACAGACAGACAGACAGACAGACAGACACACACACACAGACACAGACACAGACACAGACACAGACACACACACACACACACACACACATACACACACACACACACACCCTTTGCCTTGAAGATTTTGATTGGTTCTTCAAAGGGGCGAATGAGGCGTAATTCATTGTGAATCCTCTGCTGAAATCCAGGGAATTGGGCAGTGCCGCCCGTCACAAACACATTCTAAACGCCGGCATTTCGCAATGGCGGAGGCGTGAAGACGTCGTTACATTGTCGAAAGAACGCGAGCAAGAAAGCAGGCAGCAAGCATCAAAGACTGAAACCTAAGAGGACACAAGCCACCCAAATTCGAAAACATAAGAGAACAAACGATACCTGTGCGAGTGTTCGTTGCACGTCCTTTGCGTATCTTGGAAGCACGAGATCAAAGCACGCGCCGAGACCGCTCTGGTCAACACCGGTCATGGGCGGTTGGAACAGCACCTGCAGTCAATTGGTTGGTTGGTTGGTTGGTTGGGCAAGTTGCTGGCGGTCGGTTTAAACACACGCACACACACAGACAAGCACACACACAGACGCGCACACACACACACACACATGCACACACACACACACACACCGCCTCTCCTCACCTCTGGGAATTGGAACCGCTCAACGGAGAGCGAGAGCTGGCGCGACACACGCAGTTGTTCCAGAAGACCTTCCCTCGTCTAAAGGCGACACAGCGAGCACATAAGCGGGTCACGCAGGTGGCCGTGTATGACATCAGACGCATGAGCACAACACACGACAGACACACACACACACACACACACACACACACACACACACACACACACACACACACACACACACACACGCACACGCACGCACGCACACACGCACGCACGCACACACAAGAGTGTTCTCCAAGTGGCGTGTGTCGCACCTTGGGGCGGTTGGTTGCAGAATTTGGATCGTATTTCTCAATCGCGGCCTCCACGTCCTCAATTCGCTGCTGAAGCATTTCCTCACGCGACTGGTCCTGCTCTTTGCTCTGCACACACATACGTGCATACACACAAATGCATACGTGCGTACACACACACACACACACACGCACACACACACGCACACACACACACGTGCAATGTTCAGACATGAGTGCAAGCACAGAGAAGTTGCGAGGGTGTGCATCAAAGCGTGCCTGCACGTGTGTGTATGCGTGCGTGTAAGCGTGTATACGCGTGTATGCACACTTGTGTGTGTGCGCACATGCCCGTACAATTTCGGAGTAGACGAGCCAGTCTGAATCGCGCATGCCAAAATCGTCTTCCTCGCCGTCGCCCTTGGCACGCTTCGCCGGGTTCATCTGCGTCTGTCAGTGCGCACAGTGATGAAGGGGGGAGGGGCAGGGTGGGGGCGAGCATGGGTGAATCCTCTGACACAACGGAACACACCACACGACAGACACGAGTGCACACAACACGCTCGATTCACTCACACGCACGTGCGCCGCAATCCATCTCACTTCCAGGCACACCAACGCCTTCCCCAAATAACATCGAGGCCTTCCCCAAGTAACATCCTTATGTACACACACAGACACAGACGCACAGACACACACAACGCCATCGAGACAACCATGTACCTGCTGGACGAGGAGACGCATGCGCGCCTTTGAAGCGCCGCTGTGGCGATCACTCAGTTCTCGACGCTGCCGCTGACACACACGCAGCTCTTCTTGCAGCAGCTGGCACGCAAGTGAGTGAGTGAGTGAGTGAGTGAGTGAGTGAGTGAGTGAGTGAGTGAGTGAGTGAGTGAGTGAGTGAGTGAGTGAGTGAGTGAGTGAGTGAGTGAGTGAGTGCAATCTGACGTGAGTGCACGCTCACATGTAATATGCGCGCATTTGTGTGTATGTGTATTTGTGCGTGCGGTGGTATTGTCGAAAAGGATTTGCACGAGTGTCAGCCATGTGACCATACCTTGTGCTCGCGTCGTTTCTCGTCCAGAAACCCCTGCAGGTCATTCTTGATCTTCTCCTCCATTCTGGCCCGCTCTTCCGCCTGACACACATGTACGCCCGTGCATTGAAATGAACACATCAAGCCTGACCTGCACATTCTATGCACAAGCAGACAAACGCGTTGTTTGCGGATCCACAAACACACGCACACACACATACACACGCATACACACACATACACACACACCTGGATGCGTTTCTGCTCCTGTCGCTCAATCTTCATTTTCTCGCGCGCCTCAGCCATGTTCTGCAGCCACCATGACGGCCGTGTGAGGAGGAATTTGCTACACTCAGACAGACATAGGCAGCCAAATAGATAGATAGACAGACAG
>NW_004754925.1:1713775-1723775 GCF_000188695.1 Salpingoeca rosetta | reverse complement strand
ACCGGTTGCAGTCATGCGACAGGACATTGCTTTCTTTGATCAGCGGCAGAGCGGCGAGATTGTCAACCGCCTCACAACAGACGTGCAGGAGTTCAAGGTACAGACAACGTGCAATGCTCCTGTGGTGGCTGTGTGTTGTGCAACAGCTCGTGCGACACATGGTGGCACGTGCATGTTTGCCGACCGTCCCCAAACACAATACCACACGGTACTGACACACACGCGCTCGCTCTCTAAACCTCTCTCTCTCTCTCCCTTTCTGTTTCTCGCTCACACACACAAACACACACACATACACACACACAAACACTCACACACACACAGAGCTCGTTCAAGCAAGTTGTGAGCGTTGGCCTTCGCAACATCACGCAGGCCGTGGGCAGCCTTGTGTCCATGTATATGGTGTCGCCCACACTCACGGGCTACCTTATCGTCGTCGTTCCAACTGTCATCGCTGTCGGCACAGCGCTCGGTATGCACATCAGCTCAACTGCACTTGTTCCCTGTGTGTGTGTGTGTGTGTGTGTGTGTGTGTGTGGTGTGTGTGTGTGTGTGTGTGTGTGTGTGTGTGTGTGTGTGTGTGTGTGTGTGTGTGTGTGTGTGTGTGTGTCAGCAAGTGTTGCTCGTGCACGCGTGCGTTCACTCTGCAGACGTACACTTAGCACTTCTCCTTCCCACCCCCGCTGCCCAGGGTCGTCGCTGCGTCGGATGTCACGCGAGAGCCACGAGGCCGCCGACAAGACCACCTCATATGCAACCGAAGTCATTGGCAACATGCGCACCGTCCGGTGAGCGCGGCCAACATTCGACAGCATACACACGTCGCTCCCGTGCATACACACACGTGTGTGTGTGTGTGTGTGTGTGTGTGTGTGTGTGTGTGTGTGTGTGTGTGTGATGACATGCAGTCACACCACACTTCGTCTTCTGTCGCATTGTGCATCCATTGCATGTTCACCCACGCTGCATCTGACACCCCTGCCCCACTCCAACACACCTCTCAACACACCTCGGTGACCAGTGGGTTTGGTATGGAGTCGCGGGAAGTGGCGGAGTTCAACCACTGGACCAGCGAATGCCGCCGGCTCGCGTCAAAGCTCGGTGCGGTTTTCACAACGTGGGCCGGGGAAGGAATTGATGTGCAGGGGTAGATGTGAGGGGTTGGATGCACGCGCATAGCGATCGACCGTGCCGCTGTAGACACACACACACACACGCACGCACACATACACAGAAACAGACACACACACACACACAGGCACACGCACACACTGTCTCACTCACTCACTCACTTACTAACCTTATCCTACGCCTGTGTCGTGTGCAGCGTTTGGCATTGGTGTGTTCACTGGCGGCTCGCACCTGTTCCTCAACGGTGTTGTACTCGGCGTCATCTACTACGGCGGCGTGCTCATGTCAAGGTGGGAGGGGGCGGTTGTCGCTGAGGTGTGCTGCAGCGTGATGCATGGATGCATCCCGCGTATGTGCATGCTCGTGAATGCACCTGTGCTTGCAACGGGGACACGCTCACTGCCACACTAACTCACTCGCCACTGTCTTGTCAGGGACGAGATGACAGCGGGCGACCTGATGCGGTTTCTCGTTTCATCGCAGACCATCCAGCGTGCCCTCTCCAACACATCCGTCCTCTTTGGCCAAGTCAGTCAGTGCCTGGCCTGGCGTGTGTGTGTGTGTGTGTGTGTGTGTGTGTGTGTGTGTGTGTGTGTGTGTGTGTGTGTGTGTGTGTGTGTGTGTGTGTGTGTGTGTGTGATCGTGTAACGATAGTTTGTACTTGCCTGGGTACAGTTGTACTGTCGCAATTACCCACGTGCGGATGACGTGAGCCAAGCGACGCTCACGTTGGTACACGTGTGCACACCACCACCCTTTCACCGCCGTTGCCACCACCCCACTCAAACACCATCAATCCTCACCATCCACCCCCACCATTCACTCCACGCTCTTTCAACATCAATGTAAACGCTTGCAGGTTGTGAGGGGCATGGGTGCAGGCTCCCGCGTGTTTGAATACATCAAGCACAACTCGTACATCCCACTTACTGGCGGCCTGAAGCCGCATCAACTTGAAGGCGGTATTGAGTTTGCTGACGTCACGTTCGCGTACCCAACGCGCCCCGAACAGCAGGTGCTGAAACGTTTCCATCTCCAGATCCCCGCAGGAAAGATGGTGGCCCTCTGTGGACCCTCAGGTCGGTTTATCAATCTGTACTGTGCATGGAGCCTACGTTGTGTTGTTCCTGCAACACATGCATGTATTTCTGTGCACGTGTGTGTGTGTGTGTGTGCACGCGTGTGTGTGTGTGTGTGTGTGTGTGTGTGTGTGTGTGTGTGTGTGTGTGTGTGTGTGTGTGTGAGTGGGTGTGTGAGTGGGTGTGTGGGTGTGTATTTCTGTGCACGTGTGTGTGTGGGTGTGTGGGTGTGGGTGCCAGAAGACTGGCTGTGGTGTTGGCTCAACGATCAGCAACACACTCCACTCCCCGCTTTGCTTGGCTGTAGGTGCTGGCAAGTCGACCGTTGCCAGTTTGATTGAGCGCTTCTACGATCCTTCAGAGGGAACAGGTACACACCCACGTACAATGACACACTGATGGTGGTCTTCAAACAGCCATGGTCATGACGGTGACAGCTGTCATTGCTCGTCTCGTTTGTGCTTGCAATAGCGTGTGTCGTGGTTACTTGTCTCACACAATTGCCCCGCTTTACACAACTGACCGCTGGTGCTGGTGTTCATATGTGCGCCAGTGCTCCTGGATGGTCTTCCGCTTTCCGATTACGACCCAACATACATCAGGTGAGGCCATAACGCGTGTGTGTGTGTGTGTGTGCGTGTGTGTGTGCGTGTGTGTGTGTGTGTGTGTGTGTGCATGCGTTATGTGTGTGGTGGAATTGTGATGGATCAGCCCTTCTTTGTATGTTCACAACGCCTGCTGCGTATGATTGACCAACAGGCAGCAAGCCATTGGCTACATCAACCAAGAACCCGTGCTCTTTGCAACAACGTGAGTCGTCCGTGCCGTTGTCGTGGCATTCTTGAGCGAAGTAGCTGGGGGGAGGGGGTTGCACGAAGGCATGTGTTCGCGAGAACTCACGATTATTTGCATCATCATTTTTGTTTGTGCAATAGGGTCTTTGAGAACATTCGCTACGGCCGCCCAGACGCCACGCCCGATGAGGTGCGAAACACACGCACGGACACGCACAACAAAGGATGTGACTCAAACAAACTAACACACACAAGCAGACATGCACACACACACGAACAACCACGCACACACACACAAACAAACAACCACGCACGGACACACACATCTCCCTACTCGGTGTTCATACGAATGCGGGCTTCGCTGTTCAGGTGTATGAGGCGGCGCGCCAGGCGAACGCGCACCAGTTCATTTCGTCGTTCCCGGAAGGTAACGTGGCCATGGATTCCGTCGATGCAGCACACTTGCTTGAACGCTCATTTGTCTGTAAGCGTGCTGACAAACGCGTACACACATGCACACACACACACATTCACGCACACACACACGCGCGCACACACACGCACGCACGCACACACACGCACACACACACACACACACATATATATTCACGCATTGATGCACGCTGCCGCCCACCTGCGTGCATGATCAGGGTACGACACGGTGCTCGGGGAGCGCGGGGTGACGGTGAGCGGCGGGCAGAAGCAGCGCATCGCCATTGCCCGCGCAATCCTCAAGAACCCGCGCATCCTCATTCTGGACGAGGCAACAAGGTGACGTCCCTGTTGGCTGCTGCCGTTGCTTGATGCTGACGTACTTATGTGTGTGTGTGTGTGTGTGTGTGTGTGTGTGTGTGTGTGTGTGTGTGTGTGTGTGTGCGTATCCTTATGTGTCCGTGCGCGTATACTTATGTGTGTGTGTGTGTGCGTACGTGTGCCTTGATGTGTTTGTGCACCCTATTCGTTCTGTGCTAACACGTGTCCGTTCTTCTTCCTGCCTCCATTCTCATCACTCAACGCACCATCGCACCAATGCACCAACCCCCTGCAGCGCGCTGGATGCAGAGTCGGAGAAGTTGGTGCAGGCGGCACTCGATCGCCTCACGGCGGGACGCACCGTCCTCGTCATTGCCCATCGCCTCAGCACCATCCAGGCCGCAGGTGCGCTGCTGCTTGATGCTGCAGGCATTGTCATCTGCAGTGTTGTCATTGTGTTGTGGTTCGCTGTGGATGTGGCTGTTAGTGTTGTTGGTGGCGTCTTTGAGCCGTGGAAGCTGCATGCCTGTGCCTTGTTTATATCGCCTAATTTCCGTCATACGCCCCCGCCACACACACACACACACACACACACACACACACACACACACACACACACACACACACACACACACACACACACACACACACACACACACACACACACACACGCACGCACATGCAGACCAAATTGCGGTTGTGCTTGGCGGTCGCGTGGTGGAGCAAGGAACGCACAAGCAGTTGATCCGGGCCAAGGGCGTGTATGCAGATCTTGTTCGACATCAGATCAGTGGCGAGGGTGGCTATGTCGTGTAGAATGCATTCACAAACCACCGCTCCGTCCACGCTCATGTCTGTCCATGGGTTTTACACTCAGCACACCCGCCCCCTCTTCTGTGTCGTGTTTCACTTTCGTCATGCCAAGGACACCTGAGTTGCGTTGTGTCATGTCATGGTGTGTCGGTTGTGTTGAGAGAGTTTGAGCTAGGGAGCATTCATTGCCTTCATGTTGCCGTTGTTGTGTTGTTGGTGTTGTCAGTGCCGTGATTGCGACTGTTTACTCTTGTTGGTGGGGAGGGGGAAGGAGCTCATCGCTTCATGTCAGGTCCAACAACAAAACAACCAGCCCACACCAGTAAACGTAGAGCAACGTTTCATGTTCCATATGTGCGCGTGCATGCATGCATGAAGGAGAAGGGCAAAGAGAAGGAGAAGAGGAGGTGTGCGCACCACCACCGCAGCCGTGGCAATCACACACGCAATGCGCACAAAACCACACGCATACGTGCATGCACACAAAGCACGCACGCACATGCACGTGCACACGCATGCACACACGTTCAGCTCAGGCCCTGAGGACAAAGAGTTGGCAGAGGAGGGCAACACCAAACCCTGTTGCACGCTCGCCGCTGTAGGCCGGGGCGGCCATGTCAATGTGCAGCCAGGCGTGGTCGTCGGTGAAGCCCTCGGGGAGGTGGTTGCCGATGAACTGCGCCGCGCAGCTGACCTGGGCGTTGGAGCGGTTGGCAACGCTGTTCTTCATGTCGGCCACGGCGCTCTTGAACTCGTCGGAGAAGAGCTCTGGGCACCACATGAGCGGGTGCACGAGGTCACCGCTGGCGCGACCGGCAGCAACGGCCTCTCCCTCGAGCCGCTCGTCGCTGCACACGATGGCGGCGTGGCGCTTGCCCGTGGCCACGCCCTGCGCACCGGTGAGGGTGCACATGTTGACGAGCACATCTGGGTTGAAGTGCTGGGCGGCATAAGCGACGGCGTCGCCAAGCACGAGGCGTCCCTCAGCGTCCGTGTTGTTGATCTCGACCGTCTTGCCGGAGTAGAGCACGTGGATGTCATCGGGGCGGGTCGCTGCGGGGCCAACAGAGTTCTCTGCAATGGCGAGCAGGCAGTACAGGTTGTCCTTGAAGCCGCACTTGACGGCTGCGACGAACGCGTTCAGGACGCCGGCGGCACCGCCCATGTCGCGCTTCATGCCTACGACAGCAGTGGAAAAGGGATAACATCGGTGGTGAGGATGGAGTGCAGGCAGAGAGGGAGGAAGGGGCAAGGGAAGCAAGCGGGCGAGGTGGAAGGCGGACAGGCAAAGAGGCAGGTAAGCAAGCAGTGATGTAGGTAAACACACACACACACACACACACGCAAACGCACACACAGACACACACACACACACACACACACAGACACACACAAACACGCACACACCCTACCTGGCATGGTTGTTTTGCCCTTGATGGAGAGACCACCGGTATCGTAGACGATGCCCTTGCCGCACCAGGCAATGGTCTTGGTGGCGCCTTCAGGGGTGTACTTGAGGATGACGAGGCGGGGTGGGTTGACGGAGGCCTTGCCCACACCGTAGATGCCGCCCAAGCCTTGCTCCCGCAGCTCCTCACCAACAATCTCCTCGCCAGTGACGCCTGGCAGGCTCTCCGCCAGGTCCAGGGCGGCCTTTGCAAACGAGGCACTGTGCAGCTCGTTGCATGGCGTGTCAACAAGAGCGGCACACCGGCGCACGCCCTCGCTGATGGCGGCAATCTGGTCGTACAGCACGCCCTCGCCGTGCATGTTGCCGTCGGGCGTCATGAAGGCGACATGCGCCGTGACGCGGCTGCTCGTCTCCATCTTGTTGCCCTTGCGCGAGTACGTGGGCACGGCACGCGAGACGGCAGAGGCGGCGGTGACGCACATGGCGTCCTGGCTGGCGCTCGTGTGCGCCTCCAGTGGCACGACGTAGACGACCTGCAGCGTCTCGCCCTCGTGCCCAAACTCGCCACCCATGAAGCTGCGCACGCTGCGGGTGATGGCGTCGGGGCGAACAACGCTGTTGAAGCGCGTCGCCGCGCTGGGCGTCATGACAAAGCACAGGCGCACGTAAGGAAGGCCCTTGTCCTCGCCATCACCGCCAGCGGCGGCAGGCACGGTGACGCTGGTGCTGGCACCGTTGATGGGCGACTCGCTGCCCTTGATGGCTTCAAGTGCGCTGGCGCAGACGGCGGCAGCAGCACCGGTGTCCTGCACGCTTCCCGCCAGCTTGGCGAGGATGGGCGAGGAGGGGCCCTGCACGGCCTTGACCAGCTCCGCCTGGCGGCCGACGAACACGACGCGGGAGGCGCGGGTGGCCAGCGTCGACGCAAACACAAGCTTCACAGGCATCCTGGAGTGTGGTGGTCTTGTTGGTCGTGGTTTGTTTGCTTGCAGTGGAAGGAGGGGAAGTGGTGGGAAGTGCAGGTTTGTTCTTTTGTTTGCGTTGCTTGATTGAAGAAGAATGGTGGCTGATGCGTGAGACAACCAACCAACCAACAATGACTGCGTGCTGACAGGTGATTTGTGATCCAACCACTGCATCACCCAGACAGGTGTGTCAGTGGGTGTGTCAGTGGGTGTGTCGGCGTGCACGTTCTCTTCTCCACTCACCAACACGCCATCATCACCACCCCTCATGCTCTCATTTTCTTGTGTCTTTGCTCACATCCTTCCCTTCCCACCCTCAACACCACCACCACCACCCTCCACACTTGCTCGTTTTCCCTTCCTTCCTTCTGCTGTCGCCGCACAGAGGGCCTTTGAGCCAGCAGATGTCACCCCCTCCCCTGCACCAACCACCACTGCTGTGGTGGGATGAACAGACGGGCGCTGCCATGTGATGCCCATCCAGCCACGCTTGTGCGGCTGTGGAAACAGCAACACCAACTCACACTACAAAGCAAGCAAGCGATGAGCAACGGAGTGCATCACTGTATGTGTGTGTGTGCTGCGCACAGCACCAGTGTCGCATGGTTGTGGTCGCTGTCTCTGCTGCTCCTGTCTCCCCTTGTTGTCCCACATCAATGTGCATGCATGTACGTCGTGCGGCTGCCTGTTTTGCCTTGCTTGAAGCGCTGTCTCATTCGTCGTTCTCACACACAACTGCTTGCACACCTGCACATTCTCCACCTTGCAGTCACTGTTCGTCTTTCCCTCTCTTTCTCGCCCTCCCTGGCAGCCATCACAACAACAACAACAGCAGCCAACACACCCTCCACCGCCCATGCAGCAGCAGCAGTAGCAGCACCAGCACCACCACTTGCTGCTGAACACATCCCCACTGCTGCTGGCGGAAGCTGGCTGTTTGCAGCTGGGAACAGGTGGCGACAGCGGAAGTTGCATTTTCGGCTGGAAGCAGCAGCAAGCAGAGGTGAGGGCGAGAAGAAGAGGGGAAGGGAGAGGAGATGCGTGTTGGCTGGATGGTTGGATGGATGAGTGAGGTGAGGTGGGGGATGCTGGGTGAGTGTGATGTGGTGTGGTGTGGTGTGGTGTGGCTGGCTGGTGACAGAGCATGGTGGTGTGTGATGGTGTGAGGAAGAGGGATGGATGGAATGGATGGGGTGCCGCATGTCTTGTTCCTTCCCTTTTGTTTTCTGTTGTCTCTCTCTTCCCTTTCTCCTCCTTCACACACATGCATGCACACCATCAGCAGTGGCAGCAGCGGTGTAGCTGCGCACATATTCATACTCCCTCTTTCCCTCCCACTCACTCACCGTGCTGGGGCTCGCACACAAACGCACTTACAGGCGATGCGCACGCACAAGCAGCAGGATGAGGGAAATGTCGAGGATACTTGCCACGCGTGCCAGCTGCACTCGCCTCACACATGGTATGTGGGTGGTGATGGGCGGTTGGTTGGTGGTGTGATAGGGTGCGGTGATGGTGCTGGGGTGCGGTAAAGCGAACACGAGGGAAGAGGGGTTGATGGGGGGATGATGGACACACACATCGACACACACGCACACGTGGTGAATGTGGTGTCCATCACTCGTTCTGCTGTGCTGATATGATGGCTTGCTCTGTGCCTGTTGTGTTCTGTTCCCATCCATGGTGCCTGCAACCACGCACGCACACACACACACATGCACAGGTGCTGAGGTACCAGCACACATCAGGATGATAATGATGGAAGCGGGCTCGCATGCCGGCTGCTGCGGCTGCAACTCCCCCGATTTGGCTGTCGCTGCTGTGCTCATGCAGTGTTCCCACATGCGTGAGCAAGGTGAGCCCACCATGGATTCATTGGTTGGCACATGGTGCATGTGTTGGTGTTGCTGCTGTGGGTGCTTGGTGTTACCGCTGCTGTGCTTCATGCAGCAGTGTACCTGTGCAGCTCACATGTCATGTGCGTGTGTGCATGCTTGTGGCTGCAGGGGCGACTGCATGAGGATCGTTGGAGGATGATGATGGGTGGTGCACACATGATGGATCGGGAGGAGCAGCTGTGGACACACACGTCCATGGTCATGGCGGGCACATCCAACCACAGCGACGCAGTCGTGCGCAGGTGTGTGTGTGTGTGTGTGTGTGTCATGGAGTGCGGAGGAGGCAAGCAGAGGAGGGTCAGGAAGGTGAACACGTCTGCTGTGCTCACATGCCATACCTGTGTGTTGTGTGATGTTGTTGTGTCTTGTCGTTGTGTGTTGGTTGCATGGGCACCAGGGCCACATCAGAGGAGGGGGAAGTAGCCGCCATGAACGACCCATCATCATCATCATCATCATCAACCTTCCCCATTTCTCTCTCCTTTTTCGCTCTTCCACCTCAGCTCCTCTGTCATCACCGCCATCGACCGCACAGCCGCCATCACACTCCGGCCGACACCAGCTCCAATCTGGCGTGAGGCAGACATTGCACATGTCAGTCGCTCTGATGAAGAGGTGAGCAGTGTGTGCGTATGCGTGCATGGTGGTGGGATGAGTGGAGACAACATGTGTGTGTGCGTGAGGTTGTGTGTCAATGCGGGTGGTTGGATGGGGCTGGCGTGTGATTGATGATGCTTCGCTGTCAACCTCACGCCCCCCCCCCCTGAATTCTCTCCCTTCTTGTGTCTGTGCACACATGTTTCACAGCGTTGAGGAGGCGCGTGTGTGTGTGTGTGTGTGTGTGTGTGTGTGTGTGTGTGTGTGTGTGTGTGTGTGTGTGTGTGTGTGTGTGTGTGTGTGTGTGTGTGTGTGTGTGTGTGTGTGTGTGTGTGTGTGTGCATGGTTCATGCCAACGCCACCTGCACCATGGCGTCTTCCTGGCCCACCGTGCTCCAGATGGTGTGCGGCACACTGCTGCTCGCTCAAGGCGCCCCCTCGACACGTGCCTGTGCAAGGCTTAGCGCATCAGCTCAGGCACGCAGCTGGTGTTCAGCAAAGAGGGCGGGCGGGGTCTGCCTCGACTACTCCCGGACCCAAGCATGCAGGCCAAGACATT
>NW_004754925.1:1712488-1713589 GCF_000188695.1 Salpingoeca rosetta | reverse complement strand
TGTTGGTGACCTGCTTCTTTTCCTCCCGCTTGTGCGCGTTCGCCTCAGCACCACCCCTGCGGGGGGGGTTACTCCTCCGGGGGACCGGTGCACCAGGACCACGCCTGGCCTGGTCCTCCTCCACCACCTTCTTTCTCTTTGTCTTCTCCCCCATTGTCATCCCTTTCCCCTGTGCCCTGGTCTTCTCGTCTCTTGCATCTGCCTGTTGCTTGCCCCTGGGGCGCCCTTTCCTTCTGCTTCTTCCTCCTTGGCCTGTTCCTCCTCCCCTCTTGGTTCTCCCTGCCGCGCCCTCAGCAGAGCCATGGGCGCCAGGTCAATAAACGGGAACGTCCTGAGAAATGCCTCCCATGTGCACGGCTGTACTGGCCATCTTGCACACCCACCACAGAGCTGGTTGCTTGGCGACGCATGGACTTTGTATGCGTACACCGTCGATGCCCTAGTGCCAACGTGCGGCGGGTATGCCACGGCTCGGGCTGTGCCCAGGCTTTTCGACCGTGCTCAGTGCCCCTTCCACCACCAGCACGTGCAGCAGTGCCCACGTCCCCCAAGACCACGATCGACCACGTTGGCGGCAGCGTTGCTACGACCCCCGCCCACAAGCCCACAGCCAAGAAAAGGCTGTTGCGTTTGTGTGTTTATGTGTGTTGGCGGCGGTCGGTGGCGTTGGCGAAGTTTCCGCGATCATTCTGGAAGTTCTGGAAGGCTCGGATGACTGATTGCTTGCTGTTGCTCGTGCGCCAAGTTGGACTGGTGGATCGTCGCCACCTGCAAAATTCTCACACTTTCTTGTGCGAAACATACATGCTGAGAAGCGTGGACGTAAGCATGGATGGGGGGGAAAACAAGCAAAGAGAAAACGCCAGCAGTCTGCTGGTTGGTTTCGTTGTTGGTTTTTGTTTGTTGTGAATGAGTTGGTGTTTGGTGGCCATTTTCCTCGAACCACCTCGACCACAACAAGCAAGAAGCAAGCAAGAAGCACAAGCGAACCAAGCCAAGACTGGTTGGGCAGATACCACGCACGTCCACCGGCTTTTGTTGTCCTTTGATGATCAGGACAGCGCTGCCTCTCCCTCTGGCTCAAGTCCTCAGCTCTCCTCT
>NW_004754925.1:1697983-1711417 GCF_000188695.1 Salpingoeca rosetta | reverse complement strand
CACCCAGGTGGAGCACGACGTTCAAGGAGTCGATTGCCAACATTGGCCATGTGCTGCTGGTGCTCATGCCGTGGCGAGACCCTGTTCCCTTGACACGCGCGTGGTGTTTGTGGGAGATCTTCTGTGGCATTAGCAACGAAGGCACAGAGGTCACCATCCAACTACCCAACAGCGAAGAACAGGCGCTCGAAAACGCCATTCGCGATGACTATAAAGCAGTGACCGACACGCTGGTGCGCGTGCAGGCAGAGCGAGCCGACGCCTTCAACCCGCACGACAAACACATGATCTTCACAGCGATCGAGTCGTGGGCGGGCGGCTTCGGCGCAGTCAACCAAGCCGTGAAGGACCAGCTGCGCGCGTGGTGCCTGCAAAAGGCGGTGGGTGCCGTCGAAGCCATGCGAGCACGAGGCGAGGACAGCACTGACGCCTTCGCGGGGTTGTGCGGCCAGGTTGGGCTGGTGCTGTACCAGTTTGGCGAGCACAATCGCGCCGTTGCCTACTACGAGACAGCGCTGGCAGTTTACCTCCGCACCGAAGGGGAGAAGGGGAGGAACGTGGCGGCGCTGTACAACAACCTCGGCATCGCGTACAAGAACAAGGGCGAGTACGACAAGGCCATATACTTTTACGAGAAGGACCTCGCCATCACGGTGGAGACAGTGGGGGAGAAGCACCCGAGCACAGCGAACACGTACGGCAACCTCGGCCTCGCCTACTACAGCAAGGGCGAGTACGACAAGGCGATTGCGTACCACGAGAAGGCCCTCGCCGTCTTCGTGGAGACGCTGGGCGAGAAGCACCCAAGCACAGCGAGCACCTTCAACAACCTCGGCCTTGCATACGGTAGCAAGGGCGACTACGACAGAGCGATTGCGTTTTACGAGAAGGACCTCGCCATCACGGTGGAGACGCTGGGTGAGAAGCACCCGAGCACAGCACGGACGTACAACAACCTCGGCGAAGCATACCGCCACAAGGGCGAGTACGACAGAGCGATTGCGTTTTATGAGAAGGACCTCGCCGTCACGGTGGAGACGCTGGGTGAGAAGCACCCGAGCACAGCGAACACGTACAACAACCTCGGCAACGCATACGACAACAAGGGCGAGTACGACAGAGCGATCGCGTTTTATGAGAAGGCCCTCGCCATCAGGGTGGAGGCGTTGGGTGAGAAGCACCCGAGCACAGCGAGCACGTACGGCAACCTCGGCATCGCCTACAAGAACAAGGGCGAGTTTGACAAGGCGATTGAGCTGTACCAGAAGGACCTCGCCATCAAGGCGGAGACGCTGGGTGAGAAGCACCCCAGCACAGCACAGACGTACTTCAACATTGGCCTGCTGCACGACAAGCGCGGGGACAAGGAGCAGGCCTGCGCCTACATGCAGCAGGCGCTCAACGTGTTTACAGCCACGCTCGGGCCAGACCACCCAAACACCCGCAAGGCAGAGCGCAATCTGCGGCGCATTCGTGGTGGTGCTGTGACCAGGCAGCACACATCCACGCAACACGTGTCAGAGTCTCAACTTCAGCAGCAACACGTGCTTGCTCATCGCAACCTTCTTCTTCGGTTCATCTCTTCTGCTGTCGTGTACCAGTCGTCTGCTCCACAACGCAACCTGCTCATGCGGTTTCTCGGTGCAGTTGCACAGGTTCACGCTGAGGCAAGACGCCCAGCAAACACGGGCAGCGACGGTGAAGACAAGAAGACAGGGACTGGGCACGATTGTCCTCGTGGCTGCTCTGCACCAGCAAGAGCGTTGTACAAGGACGCTTGCAAGTGCCCAAATGAGCCACTGGCCGGCTGGCTGCGGAAGCGTGGGCGACGGAGGGCCGTCTTTCGCCCGTGCTGGTGCAAGCTTGACGACGACGACCACCTCGCGTACGGCAAGTCCGCTTCAGGCACGGCCAAGCGGCGCATCCCCCTTTCCAGCGTGCAGTCAGCTGAGCTCGCCCATGGTGGCGAGGAGCTGCACGTTGCTGTTCCTGGCCGCACCTTCGTCTTCCGCCTGCACGCGCGCTCTGACACCTCGCTCGCTGACTGGTGCACTGCCATCAACAGCCGGATCAACGCCACCACTTGACTGTGTGCTGTGTGTGTGTGTGTGTGTGTGTGTGTGTGTGTGTGTGTGTGTGTGTGTGTGTGCTTGTGTTTGCTGGTTTGCTGGTTGGTCACTTTGCTCCTGTCTTTCCTTCACGTGCTTGCTTGCCACTTGCTTTTACTTGCTTGCCGCTTGCTTGTTTGACACTTTAGTAAACTCATCACGCAATCCAACTGCTGACAAGCAACGAGCATACACCCTACCACGCCACACGTCAACCTCTTCCACCCCCACGTCCACGCCGGCACGCCCGCCTTGCGCATCAGCAGCTCCAGGGTGCGGCCGGTGGAAAAGTGGCTCCGTCAGCACGTTGGACTGCAACAGTATCTGCAGGCAGCGGGTTCGGCCGTTCAGCGTGCACGACGCCCAGCAGCCTCGTCGGAGGGCTGGGTCGCCAGCCTGTACTCGCTGTCCGTCCCCGACCGTGCGGAACAGCACGTCGTCGCTGCACGCCCACGCCAATCGAGAACGCCGGCTTGAGCGCGTGGATGCGCCCAACTCTCGTGCTGCACCTCCTCCACCGCCTCCGTCCTCGGGATTCGGGTTGTCCGTCCCCAGCGACAGGTCCCACCATACAAAGGGCTGCAGCGACATCAGGAACATGAAGAGGTTCGCGTTTCGGCAGCGTGCTTCCGCAGTCTTGTCTCCACGTCGGTCTTTCTGCGCACTGTGCCCACGAACACGGCGGCAATCCCCGACAGCAGCTGCAGCTTCGTCTCGAACGGTGCCTGCAGCGTCTTCTCGCTGACGACCACGTGCGTGTCCTTCCGACGAGAAGTTAGAGCACGTCTCCCGCGTGTGGGGCACACCCGTCCGTCCGCGCAAAACAATCGTGTTGACGGTGTTGTCGGGCTGTAACGTGCGCTTGAGGACCCGGCGGCTCCCACACGTGCCTGCCGGGGGTCGGCGAGCGACCTGAACCCAAACGGCCGTCGGCGGCGGTGGGTCGATGGTGAGCCCAACATCCCCGTTCACGCATCCCGACAAATGTGCTTGCTCTTGATGGCTGTTGGTGCTGGGGAGCGGGGGAGGAAACGACACCACGATGATGGATGGGTAAATGGCTCGGCGTGGATGTGGAGACGTTGTGGCAACGGAGCATGTCAGCTGAACGCACTTTTCGACATAGATGACCTGCAATACCCCCAAAGCGAGGAGAGATGGTTGCCTGTTGGACAGGCGAAGAGACGGGTGAGTGGTGGACGAGGAGCACGACAAGTCCACACGGGGACCTCAGGGTAACCCACAAACAAGAGCGCAAACACACGCACACACACATGCATGAACTCACGGTCGATGGAGATGTCTGTGTCGGTGTGAACAGAATGTAGCCACTCGTCCAACATGCAGCAGAGGAACAAAGTGGGAAATGTGCCCTGCAAGTTTGTTTGCGTTTTTTTTTTTTTTTTTTTGATGTAAAACTTTAATGGTGTCGCTTGCCCCGGTGGTGGGGTTGCCCGCAAGCGACACGTCGTGGTTGCCAGATCAGTTGGAGAAGGCAGAAAGCATAAGTAGAAGAAAGCACAAGAGCACAAGACGGCAGCAGAGCCCGCGGCACCGTTGCGCGATACGCAAACAAAACGAATTAAATCACACGTGCACACGACCCGAGTCCGCTTCGAAGTGGGGGGAAGCATTCGTATTAATAGGTGGGTCACACGTCGCGACCCCAGGGCCGGCTGGAGGGGTACCCACTATCGAACTAGTGGGTGGGTGCTAACGCCGCTGCCGCCGGCTGCGAGACGGCGCGTCTGCCGCCCGGCCCTTCCCCGTCGACCGTATCGGTGGCGCTGCGGCCGGCCTCCGAGGGTTGGGTCGCGGGTTGGCGGGTCCGACGGCTTCCGCAGTCGGGGCGTCCGCTGTGCCGTGGCTGTAGTTGTTGTTGTTGTTGTTGTTGTGGTTGTTGTTGTTGTTGTTGTTGTTGGTGTGGTTGTTGTTGTTGTTGTTGTTGTTGTTGTTGTTGTGGTTGTTGTTGTTGTTGTTGTTGTTGTGGTTGTTGTTGTTGTGGTTGTTGTTGTTGTTGTGGTGGTGGCGGTGGTGGTGTGGCGGCGGTTGTCTGCCTTTGTCGTCTCTTTCTGCGTCCGTCTCCGCGGCGAGGCGGTCGGTTGCGTTGCGCCCGCTGACCTCTGGCGGCCGTGGCCCAGGTGTTGGTGTTGCGTTCGGTAGAAAACATGGAGTGTGTTTGGACGTCCGCGGCGGCGCCGCCGCCCTTGCCGTAGCGACACGTCATGGTGGCTTCGTGGCTGCGCTTCTGGAAGGCGATGGATAGGCGTTGGAGGGCGTAGGCGTAGTAGCTGGGTGTTGCGTGGTTGTGTACGTGTACTGGAAGGTCGGCGTTGTAGACGACGCGTTTGATAAAGCGGACGAAGAACTCGCCCAGGCGACCCGTGCCGTTTTCGATGGCCAGGGGGAAGAAGGTCCTGTCGTTCTGCCTCATGAGTTTGTCGTACTTTTTCTTCTTGGTATTCTCGGCGCACTGCGCGTTCCAGCCGCCCGTTGAGGATGCCTTGGCGAGGTGGCTCATCTGGGCGACGTCATGTTTGCGTTTGCTTGCTTGCTTGCTTGAAGAAAGCAAATTTGCTGTGCTTGGGATGTGATTGCCAATCTGCACACACATACACACACACACACACACTCACACACACACACACATGCCCTTCCTTTCCTGCTGACAGGCTACAGAGCGATAAGCAATGGGAACCGTTGTAATGTAACAAGAGAAACAAAAGGCATGTGCAACAAGCGAAATAGAAGCATGAAAAAAGAAGCAAGCATGTAAGCAAGCAAGCAAGGAGAGGAAGAAGCAGGCAAACAAGCAAGCACAAAGAAGAGCACCCCTACTATCCCTCATGCACGACACACACTCACAATACTGCATCAGCTCAACGTCTCAACACGATAAGGAACTCACACCGCGTCCCTCAAACCGCGTCCCTCAAACCGCGTCACTCAAACAACACTCGTCAGCGCAACTCTGTCTCACGTCACTTCACCAGCGGGTTCTCTGAAAACCCGTGTGGCTCTTCCTCCTCCTCTTCATCATCATCATCATCATCATCATCATCATCATCATCATCATCATCTTCGTCCTCGCTGTCACTGCCCCCCTCTTCACTCTCGTTGCCCATATCGTACGCTGCCTGATCCATCTCTTCCTCCGTCATTGCAGGTGCCGCGGCCGTGTCCTCGTCGGCATCACCCATATCGTACGCTGCCTGATCCATCTCTTCCTCGGTCATCGACTCCCCTGCCCCGCCGTTCGCAGCATCATCGCCAAGATCATACGCAGCCTGGTCCATCTCGTCCTCGGCCGTGCCGCCCTCGTTATCTGCGGCGCCCAGGTCGTATGCAGCGCCGTCAGCAACCTCCTCCATGCCCCGCTGCTGCGCCATCAGCGTGTTGCGGCGGTCTTGCTCGTCCAGCTCATCCGGCGTCATCGTCACAGCCTCGTTGTCGTACGTGGGGAAACGCTCCTCTTCATCCTCATCATCCTCATCACCACCACCAGCACCGCGCCCGTCAGCCGCGGTGGTGTAGTCGTTGGACACGGGACGCAGGCGGCCCTGCGCCACCAGTCGCTCAAACACCTCCGCCGGCATGTGGTCTGGCCGCTGGCCTGCGTTCGGGTCCTGGTAGTATGTGATGTCGTGCTGTGACAGCTTGGCCAGGCGCACAAGCAGTTCTTGGAACGCTGGGCGGGCCTGGCATTGCAGCGGGGGGGGGGGGGAAGCGAAGGATAATTGGAGGGAGGGGGGAGGCGAGTTGGAAGTGAGGTTTGGGGAGAGAACAGGGAGTGGCATAATGCAAATCAGCAGCAGAACAGAGAGAAGGGGTGACACGGGTGGGAGCCGTGTGAACGAGCAACCCCCCAAAAAAACAAACACAAAACCCTCACGTGCGCATGTAAACGCGTGCACGTGTTTATGTGCTCCTTACGTTTTCCTCATCAAGCCAGCAGGCGTTCATGACGGCGTACAGGGCATCCGAGCACTCATCCGGCTGCTGTAAGCGCAGACCCCGGTCAAGCTCCTCCAACACCTTGTCGTTGCCGACAAGCGGGAATGGCTGCAGGAGGGGCCGGGGGGAGGGAGGAGGGTTACGCGGGTAGAGTATCATGGTGACGCGGTGAAATGAGCATTGTTGTTGTTGTTGTTGTTGTTGTTGTTGTTGTTGTTGTCGTTGTTGTTGTTGTTGTTGTTGTTGTTGTTGTTGGTGGTGGTGGTGATGATGATGATGATGATGGTGGTGGTGATGTCGGAACGCGAACGGGTGTACAGACAAGGAGAGATTCGCAAGGAGCAAACATTCATACACACGACGCACCATGCCGCCAAAGTTTGCAATTTCCCAGAGCGTGACGCCAAAGGACCACACATCAGACTTGGCAGTGAAGACGCTGCAGTGGCGGGTGAACGCGAAAGGGAACGGGGGAATGGACAGTGACCTTTGCGTTGTGGAGCAGTGGCGCCATGCAAACTCAAAGCGGAAGCTTTGGTGCACATGTACACACACACACACACGCATACACACACACACACACACGCACACACACACACACACACACACACACACACAAGCGCACACACGCACACGCACACACACACACACACACACAAACACACACACATGCAAACGCACACACAAACACACACATGCACACTTACGTACCCGAGGCGAAGGCACTCTGGTGCCATCCACTTGAAGGCCATCTTGCCCTCTCCTTGCGTGATGTACTCCTCATCAGAGTCAATCCTGATGTCAGGAGGGGAGGGCGTTTGAGTGACATGCAAGACGCGGCGAGAGGGTCAAGAAAGAGGGTGGAAACAGGCACAGGCACAGGCAGAGTTAGAGTCGAACAGACGTGCGTGCAGACAGTCGCACACAGACACAGACACAGACACAGACACACAGACACAGACACAGACACACAGACACAGACACAGACACAGACACACACACACACACACACACAAACTGACTCTCGTGCGAGGCCGAAATCGGAGACTTTGAGGACGGTGCCGGACGAGACGAGGATGTTGCGCGCAGCCAAGTCACGATGCACAATCTGATGTGGTATGAGGGGAAAGGGGGCATGTTCGTGGCAGCGGGGACAGGCGCAAGGCATCGAGAGTGAGAAGAGCGTGAAGGAAATCAACACACGCACGCACACACACACACACACACACACACACACAGACACAGACACACAGACACACAGACACACACAGACACACAGACACACACCCTGTTGTGTTCGAGGAAGGCCATGCCGCTGGCAATCTGTGCGCCAAAGTCGACAAAGTGCGTGTTGTTGAGGAGGGGGCCCCGTCGCTCCGTCGCGCGCTTCGACTGCACGAATGAACGCAGGTCGCCGTGCTCTGCGTACTCAATCACAAGCAGGATCGGGTCGTCGATGGAACACACGCCGACGAGGCTCAGCACGTGCCTGTGGCGGCCGAGCGACTTCATCAACTCCATTTCCTTGAAGAAGTCGTCCTCCTCCTGCGTGCCGTTGGCGTTGCCCTTGAGCTGCTTCACCGCCACCTCCTTTGCAGGAACGCTGTTCCCCATGGTGCCCTTGTCGTCTGAGTGGGCAAGCAGGCCGTGGCTCACCTTGCCAAAGTGGCCCTCGCCAATCACCCGGCCAACCGTGAGCAGGTTGCGGTCAAGCTCCCACTCATCGGGCTTGGTGCGCTCGCGCAGCTCCTTGGAGGGTATGTACACGTCCAGCGCACGCCGGCCCTCCTTGCGAAGAATAAAGAGCGCAACGAGCAGCACAATCAGCAGCAGGAGACCAGCACCAACGCCGGCGCCGGCGACGACGCTGCTGGCGGAGGAGGATGACTCGCCCAGCTGACACTTGCCATCAATGACGGGCGAGGAGCAGACCGTGCCGCAAAAGTCGGCTGTGCACGTGCACTCAATCTGCGTGCCGTTGATGCTGGTACACTGCCCGCCGTTCTTGCACGTGCTCGCTGTGCACAGGTCGATAAACACGCACTCGCCAGGGATGGTGCCGGTGCACGTGCCGCCAACGCGAACCTGCGTTGCCGGGTCGCACTGCTGGCACTGCTGGCACACGCGGTCGGATGTGGGGGTGGCGCCAACGGCAATGTACTCGTTGCTGCCACAGGTGGACAGCTGCATGCACTCTCGGTCGCTGAGGGCGGTCGCTGGCACCATTTCAAATTGCGCGGCACTGCACGTGGTGAGCGGCATGCACGTGCCAACGCCGCCGACGTCTGCCCGGTAGAAGCCATCGTTGCATAAACTGCATGGGCGTGTACATTTGGGGGAAGGGGAGGGGGTGTTTGATGATGATTTGTTGGGGGGGGGGGGAGGAGGAATATGGGTTATTCAGCGTGAGAGAAACACACGAACGGTTGGCTTCCATGGCGTCACCAATCCACACACGCACACACACACACACACACACACACACACACACACACACACACACACAGACAGACAGACAGACAGACAGAAAACAGACACAGACACACGCAATCCCAGAGACCCAACAAATAAACGCACACACACACACACACAGATGTATGCCGTCACGTACTCGCAACTGTCGCTGCTGCAGCTGAAGCAGTCGTCTGGGCACTGCACACATGTGCCGGCGGTCGGGTTTGTGTATGTGCCGTTGGTGCACGTGTCAACACAGAGCACGGGCGCAGATGTGCCCTCCACCACGTAGAAGTCATCGTTGCACTCGATGCACCCGAGCGCATTGCATCGCGCGCACTGCAGTGCGAAGTGGACGGGGGGGGGTTGTGTTTGAGATAGTGTTTAGTCATGGGATGGGCAGTGGTGCGCACGTGAGACAACAGCGAAACCGCGAAAGAAACGCGCGCAAAAAAGGCGGACACGCACCATCTCGCACTCTTGCACAATGTGCAGAGACTGCCACAGCGAATCACGGGTGTGCGCACACATACATACATACACACACACGCACACACACACACGCACATACAACACACACACACACACACACACACACACACACACACACACACACACACACACACACACACACACACACACACACACACGCACAGCAACACCACCAACAACAGTGTCACATTCAGACGCTGTTGACAAGCGACTCACCTCCGGATCGCACTGTACGCAGACGCTCGAAACAGGGAACCAGCCATCGCTGCATGCGTCCAGACACATCGAGTCCTGCAGCACAAGCCCGCCGTCACACGACGTGCACTGGTCATCATCAGGGCCGCTGCACGTGGCACACTGGGCGTTGCACTCCAGGCAGACCAGTTCGTCCTCGTACGTGCCGTTCGGGCACCCGTATGTGTCGTCAATCAGTGTGCCGTTGAAGAGCAGCTTGCCGAGAGGGGGCTTCTGACAGTCCCGGTCGCCCGGTCCCCAGCACGCGCCGCCGCAATGCTGCGCACACTGCACCACTTCTGTAGGGGGTGGAGAGCGAAGAGGGGGACAGGGAGGGAAGCAGACGGGTGTTGCGTGAGTGAACGTGTGCGTGTCTTGAAATGCACAGCCAAACAGAGGCATTTGGACACATACACACACATAAACACAAAGACATACACAGGTACACAGAGACACGCATGTACACACGCACATGCACACACACACATACAGACAGACAGATACACACACATACACAGACACACACAGACAGACGTACACACACGACGTGCGCACCTTTGCGGATTGGGTGGAGGTTGCCGGCGCTCTGGAACGAGGAGATGAGCAGTCCGAAGATGGAGAAGAAAATGCCATTGACACTCGGATCAAGCAGACCGAGAATCTCAATAGTGGCCGTGGCGTTCACGTCCGCCCAGCGCACGGTGTTGTGCAGCACGAGCAGGTAGTTGTCCACAAACTACATCAGGTGTGGGGGGGGGGGGAAGGGAGGGACGGAGGTTGGTTGATTATGGGTGAGTGGCAGACACTGCTGATGATAACGACTACAATGCCACGAGCACACACAAATAACCACACACACACAAATAACCACACACACACACATACACAAATAACCACACACACACACATTCACACACAAATAACCACACACACACACACACACAAAAACACACACACATACACACACACGCACACACAGAATCACTGCCCTGACGGGACTCACGTGCACGTTTGAGTCCTGGGGAAGCGAGCGGAGCCAGCGAAGACCAAGCGTGCCGAGGAAGTAGTTGGTGTGCACGCTGATGACATCCGTTGGCGGCGCGAGCGAGCTCAGCCAGAGCCCTTGGTCGTTCAGGTCAAGCGTGCCATATACATTGGCATCGAATCGCTGAACATTTTCCAAAATGGACACCGTCTCCAGCAGCACGCGGTGCACGCTCAGCTCCCCGCCAACGCGCCTGTCAACAACGATGCAATGCATGTTGTGAGTGAGTGAGTGAGTGAGTGAACGAATGCGTATGCTTGGGTGTTCACGTGTGTCATGTCCTTGCAGCAACACCTGTGCACTCCCCAAACACCAACACGGGCGAACCTGAGCTTTGTGGTTGCCTGTGAGATGAGGGATTCGGGCGCAAGGGCGAGGGATGATTCAACGTTGCTCCCGTATGGACGCAGGTGAACACTACAGGTGTGTGTGTGTATGTGTGTATGTGTGTGTGTGTGTGAGTGTGTGTGTGTGTGTCAGTGTGAGTGTGTGTAAGTGTGTGTGTGAGTGAGTGCACTGTTGGTATTGCAAAGAGAGATGCAAGACTTGTCATCATCAAACAAACCAAAGGCAAATGAATGGCCACCTGATTTCAAAAAAGAGAATCATGCATGCGCTGTTACCTTCCGGGGAGATAGTCGCAGTCTTCCTGCTGAAGCGCCGACAGCTGACACACGTGCGTCAAATCGTACACAGACGTGCACACTGCAACCAGCAGAAGGAGGAGGGGCGGGCGAGGAGCGGAGAGTGAGACGTAGGAAAAGGATGAGTTACGAGCCAATTCAACAGCGCTGCATCACCACACACGCAAACACACACGCACACAACACACACGCACACAACACACACACACACGCACACACACACATACACACACACACACACACACGCACACGCACACACACACACGCACGACGCACACACACACACGCACGACGCACACACACACACGCACGACGTACTCTCCTTCCACAGAGAGACTTGTCGCACCTGTGTAGTCTGGTGCCGGCGTGCACTGGCCGTCGACAGCTGCGTATCCGCTCGGACAGCGCACGCGGCACTCGCCGGCAAACAGGGCGGTGCGGCGATCACATGCTGGTGTGCAGTAGAAGAACGCGTCCTCGTACGTGACAGCACCGGACACGGGGTCGCTGGTGCAGTTGGCAACGGCGACAGCCTCAAAGCCAGCCGCCATTGTGCTGGCAGGGCAGGTGGGCACGCAGGCTCCGGTGGCGGTACGCAAGTGGTTTGCAGCGCACGCGTAGCACTGTGTTGAGCCAGAGGCATCGAAGCAACCGCCCGCACACGTGGAGGGGCAGCAGGTAGCTGCTGTCGCATGGCACCCAGCGGCACCACAGGCACCAGCATCGCACACTACACGGGAAGGGATGGGGTAAGGAGAGAGAGAGAGAGGGGAGGGGGGGGGGTGAGGGTTGAGGGGTAACAAAGCAGCTGGTATGATTGCCGTGATGTGATTGTGGTTTGGGGGGGGGGAGCAGCATGGAGGACTCAACGCAATTGAGCAGAGATGCGGAAATGCAATGCAAATAGATGCAAACAAAGTGCATGGCATAGCGCGCGCACACATCACACATACATACATACATACACACACATCACACGCACACACCACACACACACACCACATAGCATCACATAGCACCAAACACACACACACACACACACACACACACACACACACACACACACACACACACACACACCTGCTTGGCAGCTGGATGGAGCAGCGTCCCAGCAAGCGTCGCACGCCGCGTTACAAAAGGGCCCGCCACACGCCGTGTCCTCCGTAAAGACGACACTCCAGTCGCCCACGTCAATGGTGACCACCCCGCTGCTTGTCTGCGGCGCGGATACGGGCCCGGAGAGCAGCGCGGTGAAGTTTGCGCCTTCCTGGGCAGCCTGGCTGGCGGTCCCAAAGCCAAGGCACGTGGTGGAGAGGGACGCATCGCGCGTGAACCGCACGGATCCGCGCTCAACTGTCTGCAGGGACGTGAGGCTTAGGGCCGTGAAGGGCGGGGAGGCACCGTTGTCGGCCGACACGTCCACGGAGATGGCATACTCGTCATTGTACAGGTACCGCCCGCGCACAACGCCGAGGCTGCCGAAGAAGCTGAGGTCGGTGAAACAGGACGCATCGTGGACCTGTTGGGTTGGCGCACACCCACGTGAGCAATTTAAGGCAGAACCAGAGTATCGAGGCAACAACCACATGCGGGCAGGCAGAGGAGGGGGTGTTGTTGCTCAAGCACACGAGCATGAAAAACGAGCAGACACAGACGCAGACACACAGACACACACACATGCAGACACACACACACAGACACAGACAGAGACAGAGACCGACACACACACACACACACACAGACAGACAGAGACAGACAGACAGACAGACAGACAGACCAGACACAGACACACACACGCGCGCGTCGTACCACAAGGTAGCCGCGGATTTCGGTGAGATCGCTGAGGCTGGCTTGAAGCTGCGCCACAATGCCGCTGAAATCGGCATGGCCACACAGATCGGCCGTAAACTCCAAGCTGCCGTCGAAGATGGTTGTGTTGGCAAGAAGCTCCACATCACTCACAGACGTGGTTTGGGAAATGACCAGAGGTCGGCCAGGCAAGCCTGAACGCCAGGACAGGCAAGGGCATGCAGCGCCAAGCACGTTAGTACAACCGCAAAGACAGCACGGACAACAAGGACAACAAAGACAGCACAGCACGGGTGTGTGTGTGTGTGTGTGTGCACATGCAGGGGAGGCAGACTTGCCTTTGACAAAGGATGCTTCAGCAGTGGCGGCAACAGCAGTGCCAACACTGCCAATGCCAACCAGGACGACAGCCATCGCACAGAGCGCCAGCGCAGCTGGGCGTGCCATCGTGACTGGTTCGTGTGGGTGGGTATGTGTGTGTGTGTGTGTGTGTCGGTGTGAACCAAGGACGCCCCTTTCGCTGTCCTTTCGCTGTTGATCTTCTTCCTTGGTTGGTTGTCAGATGTGGGAAACACAAACAAGGCCAGCCGGCTAACTCGCTCGGCGCGTGAGGCAGAGGGAAAATGCAGGCTGCAGTCGCAGGCGCGCGCACACACACACACACACACACGCTGCTGTGGATGGATGGAGGAAG
>NW_004754925.1:1690483-1692983 GCF_000188695.1 Salpingoeca rosetta | reverse complement strand
CACACACACGCACGCACACAGAGCCAAAGCGAGACCCACGTGGAAGCAGGCGTCGCCGCCAAAGGGAAACCGCTCGAAGAAGAGGGAGGAGAGCGTGGGGATCAAATCAAGACACGTCCTATGCAAAATGGTCGTGGGAGGGTGGTGTGCAAGGAACGCACACGTGAGCTCGGTCGACGCTCTGTTTGAAGGCACAATCGAGGCCTTGAAAGAAACAAAACACACGCACACGTGTACACATGCGCACATGCACACATGCATCAAACATGCACGTATGCACCCCTCCCCCCAACACACACACACACACACACACACACACACACACACACACACACACACACACACACACACACACACACACACACACACACACACACAAAGGCTGCGTCCCTCTCCGCCCCTCTCTCCTTCGTACAGGTGATGGCGGTGCAGCTGCTGGTGCTTCGCGCGTTTGCGAGCGGGACCAGGTGCCGTGTGCTTGTGTCGCATTGCCTCCTCTTCCTCCTCCTGTTGCTGTTGTTGCTGTTGCTGCTGTTCCTTTGTCTGCGCTGTGACACCACTGTGGCCACCGGCCTGTAGAAACTGCACAATGCACACAGCAAGATCCTGGCGCAAGCAAGCAACGGGAACAGAAGCATGTATCATGCATGCGTTTGGGGGGGAGGGTGTAAGGTATGTGAGCGTGTGTGCGTGTGTGTGCGTGAGGGGGACGTGTGCGGCATATGTATGTGTTTAAGGCATGTGCGTGCGCGCGTGTGTATCGTCCAGATGCAAAAACTTCCCATCCCCCAAACACATGCCATGACGCACACATGCGACACATGTACGCGTGTACGCACCACGAGGATGGAGACGATGGAGAGGGTGTTTGCATCTGATTCGCTGGTGACACCGACAGCATCGCGTGTGGACACGAGCTCCAGCCACGCTTGGTCCAGCACGGGCCACAGATCCTGCACCGCGTACAACAGCACGTGCGATGGCGACATGAGGCCCTGGCCAGCCTGCTGACTCCCCGCAGCAGAAGACGCTGAGCCGTGCACCGCAGCCGCACTCTCCCTTGTTGCTGTTGTGGTCGCTGATGCTTGTTGTCCCGCTGCTGTGGCTGCTGGCACAGTGGAGAAGGAGGCTGGTGCAGGTGCAGTCTCACTGCGCTGGCGCCGCTGCCACTGGCGGCCGGAGGCCGGGTATAGCCCGACAGTGTTCACACACGCCTGGCCAAGCTGGAGAGGTGGCAACGCCTGCGCCTCGCTGTGGAGTGCGTTGACCTCTGGCACGTGTGTGCGGAGTGCAATCTGGGTGAAGCGGTTCAACCTCTGCAGGACAGACTTGCGGCCTTTGTTGCTGCTGAGCGCACTGCTGGGCGCACCGGAGAGCTGGCGGCCACCAGGCATGGACCCGATCGCTGATGATGAGGCCAACGATGAGGACAGTCCGCCACTACTGCTGCCACCGCCGCTGCCACCAGAGGATTGGGAGGAGATGAGGTGGAGAAAGTTGTCCAGCAGCTTGTGGCCCATTTCACCGAGCAAGGCCGGGAGGTGGTCGATCCAGACGTCGATGACGTTCAGGGCGTCCTCGCGGGTGTAGTGGTCGATGCTGGTCATGGCGGTGCTGGTGTGCGCCACCATGAGTGGGAAGTACGGAACGAGTTGGGTCTGATCACAGGAGGAGGCGATGATTTTGAGCAGCGCAGCGACTTCGGTGCGCACGCGGTGGGACAGGTCGGAGATGAGCGGGCACACGCGCTCCACCACTGCCAACAAAATTGCGGCCTGCTGCAGCAGCTCTGGATGATCCTCGATCAGCAGGGCCATGGCGTGAACCGCGTCTGCACGCACGTTCTTGTTGTAGTGGCCGGCCTTTGCCAGCAGATCGCTGATGGTCTGGCCTTGCTGCGTGACAATCTCCTTTGCGTGATCGACTTCTCGTAAGGACGAGGTCACGTGGATGGCCCGGGTCTTGAAGGTGGTGACGGTGGCGTTCTCCTGCCGCTTGGACTTTCCCACTTTGTTCTTCTTCTTCTTGAAGTCAACTTCCTTGCTGGACTTGCCAGCCTTCTTCCGCGTCCGCACCATCCTTGGGCTGCGTACGTGTTTACGTGTGTGTGGGCGGTTGCTGCGATGTGGGAGGCGCTTGGTTGTGGCAGTGAAGGGGAGGGGGTGTGGGGGTTGTGGTCTGTGCTGCCAAGCAAGATGTAAGTCGTATGTTGTGTGTGTGGTCGTGGAGCACGTTGTCTCTTCGTCTTGTCCGCCCTCGCGCTTGCTGAACCAAAAAAAAAAGTGGCGTTATTCTGACGGCTGATTTGATGCGAGGGTAATTGTGGATAGGACGTGGTGGTGTATGACTCGCAGCTGGATGTAGACAATTGTGGAACAACATCCTGGAATAATCGACATGGGCCGTGCCTTTTTTCACGTGAGGGTGAGTGCCTGCGTGCGTGCTCTCCCCCATATGAGAGACAGCTCGCGGCTTGCTGATGGATGTGGTGCTGTGTGTC